>NW_006800374.1:378697-406625 GCF_000485575.1 Poecilia formosa
TGTTTTTAAAGGTGGGAAAGACCCTTAAAATAATGTTGGTCGGTTGGATGGATGGATGGATGGATGGATGGATGGATGGATGGATGGATGGATGGATGGTTGGTTGGTTGGTTGGTTGGTTGGATGGTTGGATTGTTGGTTGGATGGATCGTTGGTTGCATGGATGGATGGATGGATGGATGGATGGATGGTTGATTGGATGGATGGATGGATGGATCGTTGGATGGATGGTTGGTTGGTTGGATCGATGGATGGTTGGATGGATGGATGGTTGGATGGATGGATGGATGGATGGATGGTTGGTTGGCTGGTTGGTTGGTTGGTTGGATCAATGGATGGTTGGATGGATGGTTGATTGGATGGATGGATGAATGGATGGATGGTTGGTTGGATGGATGGATGGATCGTTGGATGGATGGTTGGATGGTTGGCTGGTTGGATCGATGGATGGTTGGATGGATGGATGGATGGATCGTTGGATGGATGGTTGGCTGGTTGGATCGATGGATGGTTGGATGGATGGATGGTTGGATGGATGTTTGGATGGATGGATGGATGGATGGTGGTTGGATGGATGGATACTTGGTTGGTTGGTTGGATGGATCGTTGGATGGATGGATACTTGGTTGGTTGGTTGGATGGATGGATGGATACTTGGTTGGTTGGTTGGATGGATCATTGGATGGATGGATGGTTGGATGGATGGGACTACTCTGTGGGTGGTCGTCTTGTGATCAGGAGGTCGCAGGTTCGATTCCAGCTTCCTCCTGCCACGTGTCGATTTAACCCCAAATTGCCCACTGAGCTGCGTATCGGTGTATAAATATGGGTGAATATTAATGTAAAGCGCTTTGAATGGTCAAAATGACTGGAAAAGCAATATCTTTATAAGGTCAGTCCATTTACCATGGTTGGATGTTATTGGTTTAAAACGGACCAGCAGCATTTAGACCATCAGCAGGACATAAAGCCTGTAAATCAGATCTATTTCTCTCTCCATCCCATCCAGATCTAAAACTCTTCTCTTATTAATGAAATCAGATTCTGATCAGCCTCCCGGATCCCAAACGTTTCTTGATCTGAACGTCCTGGTCTGTGCGCCTGGTTCTCCTCCCTGCAGCTTATCTGCAGTCCGTCCTGCTGCTCTGCCCACATCAGACAGGCAGCGCCAGCGGGAAGCTAGCAGGGCGTGCAGCCGGCCCGGTTTATCTCAGCCCTGGACTCGGTCCAGGTCTGAGTCCAACCACAGCGTCAAATCTCTGGCTTTTATCACATCAATGAGCCTGACAGCAGCTAGCTACTTTATAAACCCATTACTCCTCATAACGCGCTCTGAGGAGGATTCTCCATTTATACAGTCAGTTCCTCCTGATGATCGGAGCAGAAGTCACAGACTGGGAGTTTATGAAGAGTTACGCATTTGTTCACAAAAATATCAGAATTACAGCAAAACGTCACGAAACACAGAACTGACTGGTCTAGAATCAGAACTTTACAGATTACAGCTGAGTGGGTTAAAAAGACATTATTCTCCTTTTATATATATTGGATGGACGGATGGATGGATGGATGGATGGATGAGTGGATGGATGGACGGATGGATGGACGGATGGATGGACGGATTAGGCTTTTAATTAAACGTTTGACTTTATTACAAAACTGCCGTCTGAATATCAGGAACTTTCCAAACCTGGAAAACATCCGATCCAAATTCAGGCATTTTCAAGAATTTCAAGCAGCCGGACAAACGTTAGGAGAAAAAAAGTTTCCACAGGAATATTTCATTTAGCAACAAATTACACAAATTTCCCAGAGGGCGAGTCAGAAAACGCCGAGTCGACAGAATCGTGTTTCAGCTTTGTACTGGGAAAAATGTGACCTGTTTCTGGGGAACGTAAACAGAAACCAGGTGGGTGCTGGTACTTCCTTATTTACGCTCATCAAACCGAGCGGCAAAAGGAAACCTGAGCGAGTTTGTTTGATCAGAAGCAAGAGAGATCTCAGCTCCTCAGACAAAACAGGAATAAGACGAGGAGGCGACACTTTCATCACAATGAGTCAAAAAACAACTAAACATTCATTTTATGTTTAAAGGCGTTTTGTGGCTGCAGAAAAATTATAATATTCAGTTTATGAAGAGTGAAAGCGTCACAATGTAAACATTCACAATCAGAAAATAAAAAGTCTGCCTTCGTTGTTAGACCCGTCTTGCCTGCAGAGATCAGGACATAACCTGCAGTTTGGACGGGTCCAAAGTCCTGCTGAACCATCAGAACCTCATCAGTGGAGGGAATGCTCCAACACAGCTCACCGCTGACTGCAGCACGGAGGTGGAAGCGTCATGTATCATGGCTTTGCTGCAGTGAAAGCTGATCAGCAAAAGGGCCTAGTCAAAGCCCAGATCTTGATCTCACTGAGATGCTGTGATGACATCTCAAAGTGAAAGGAAAAAACTGGCATCACAAACTGATAGGTGGCAACAATCAATGCTGACCTGTATTCTGTCAGGAAACAGTTTTACCAAATCTGTAAAAAAAAATCTATGTATTTTTAATAAAAGTTACATCCTGCAGCTTTATCAAGACTGTTTCCTAACTGGATATTTTGCTAAATCATTTTATCTTGCAGGGAAATATGAGCTGTTACGGGAATGCAGTAACTTTGGCCCTCATTGAGGAAACACCTTTTTGTTGCTTCCTTCACTTTAATCAGCAAACAATGACAGCGCTGGAGAAATGGGGAATTTTGCTTTGACTGAGTCACAGCTCGTCCTGTTTCCAGCCCAAACGTGACACGGACATCGACTTTCTAAAGCCGAATCAAAGTTTGTGATTTGCTACTAGATTGTAAACAAATTCCCCATTTGAGAAAAGGAGGGACAAAAGTTGTGTGAATAAATGAGAAATTTAGCATTTAGCATCCACTCTGTGTGATTCAAGGACTGTAAAGTGGCTAGTTTGGGATTAGCAATCTGGCTTTTGGGATCATATGTTAAGAGCAATCAGCTTGGGACTGAAAGCATCAGATTTGTTATTTCTAGTTTGGTGGTCAGTTACCATCCGATCTCGTCTCCCTCAGCAAAGGTCTAAAAGTCGGCCGCTGTCCTCTTCTGAGAGGTTTGACTCACAGATCGTCCCTCCAGCTAATTTTGCAGCCAACTATATTCACCCCACTGTTACCAACTCAGCAACTTTATTGCTATATTTAGCAACATTTCAGATTAAAATAAATTGGAATCGGCAGTTCAGCTATTTTACAGATTGGTAATTGGCAGTTGGTCAGAAAACTGCAATCGGTGCGCCTCTATTTTTAATATTGCAAACACCAGTAGTTTAGCTAACTGCTTTCCTAGAGATTATCCAAAAATGATCTTAGGAATGTCACAGTAAGCAATAAATCATTTAATCACACGATAAATTACAAGCTGAGTAATTTCCATTTGGATGATTTCTGTTTCTACCGGAAACCGGCCGTCAGTTTGGTGCTTTGGTCTCAACTAGCCCTTTTTTTAAAAATGACAATTTCATTTACAGACTTAATGATTTATTAGTTTTTTCTGTTATTTTGAATATTTAAAATGTCTTACAGTTCTTAAGTTAAATGTTCATCAGAATTTAAAGTTTATTAATCACTGAGGATGTGTTTTTACATTATTATGTCCGTTATATTACTTAAATAGTCTCAATGTGACAATATTATCATTTATCGCAGTAACTCCTGGGACAATTTATCATCCATCTAAAACGTTATCGTGACAGGCCTTCATTTATTCTCTCTTCTTGTTAAATTTTAGAGCATATCTGCATTATTTTTAATTTCTATTCCAGGGTCTCCCTGCATCATAAGCCTGGCGGGCCACCAGGCTTCACTTGTGCCCCCACCAGGCTTACCATTGTTCATTTATTATTATTTTTTTTTTTAATTATTGCCTTTTTAAGATGTTTTTTAGGTATTAATCTTCTGGTCTTCCAAAAATGCATAACTATCGAGCAATATTTTAAAATTTTCTGTCAACTTTAAACATTTTTCTATTCAAAAACATGGCGGCCAGCTGGATGACTGCCCTATCGCCCTATCGCCCTATCGCCCTATCGCTCCGGGCATTCCTAGATAAAATGGAATAATTGCACTATAGCTTCTCATAAAGAGACATAAAGGTGACATATTTCTGCATCCCTGTAACCTGAAGCCACTTTTACTACCTTCATTAAACCTTAAAGCACTTCAACACTTCAGTCCTTCTCACTTTCCCAGCACCTAATGCCTCTCAGAGAGACGCGTCAAGCAGAGCCACCTGATCTCATGATCCATAACCTCTAACTGTAAGGGAATCCGTCGCAGGCGAACAGAGGCTCGTCTGTTCGCCCTCCGTCACCTCAGAAACGCTGCACTGGAAGCTGCTGCAAAGGGGCGAGAGGACGACTCACGCAGCTGACTGATGGGTTTATGAATGTTTGTGTCTGGGTGAGTCTGCTGCATGTAAGACGCATCAATCTTTGGGTGTGTTTGCATGCAA
The DNA here is from genome assembly GCF_000485575.1 of Poecilia formosa. Taxonomy (NCBI): domain Eukaryota; kingdom Metazoa; phylum Chordata; class Actinopteri; order Cyprinodontiformes; family Poeciliidae; genus Poecilia; species Poecilia formosa. The sequence goes on from NW_006800374.1 coordinate 383,214, forward strand.
GAGGCTTATCCCTGCAGAATTTACATCATGAAACCAGTAGACGTTTAACCCGCTCCAACGTTACCAAGTATCAGAGTGAGTTTAAATTGTGTTTACCTGGAGGAAAAGGATGGTTGTAACATCAAGTTTCAAGAGAAAAACGCTTCTTGCAACAACTTTAACGTCACATAACGCTTCCTGTTTTTAAAAAAAGCTGAAACAAGATGAAAATTAAAGACATTTCTCCTCTTCAGCACCTTTTGATATCCAATTATTAATCTAAAAAATAACCATCTGATCAGCGCTACGATGTGTTGACGCTAAGGGAAGCAGAAACGTTTCTTAGCTGCAGCTTCACTGCAAGACGAATTAAATGTTATTTTCTTCCATTTCCAGTGTAAAATCACAATTTAAACTTATTGAGAATGAGTCCATTAAATAATATTATCATTTATCGCATAATTTCTGGCACAATCTAGAAAATTTGGCCGAGAGAATCAGTATAATATTGTTAACGATTGATTCTGTGTGTGAAATCTTGTGCCAAGCAAAGATTAATCCAACGGCGCCGCAGCAAAAACATTATGAATTAAGAAACGCTGCAGCCAGGTTTAATCCTGATTATATCTGTGTCAGCAGGGACCTACATTCAGCAGCGGCTGCTGCCGCTTTGTTATTACTGGATGCCAGAACGGAGCAGCAGCAGCTGATAACAGCATACCAGCAGATACTCAGTCTCCTCGTCTTTCAACAGGTTTCCTATTTTAATTCTTACACCTTCGGCGCCGACCTGCAGGGGTTCGCAGTCTGTTGCTGCTGCAGGACAGGAAGTGGAAAAGTCAGCAAGGATGCTGGGTAGTAACTGGTTACAGTTACTTCAGTAACTTTTTGGAAAAAATTAAATATTTCTACTCTCACTTGAGTAAAATGTCTGGATTTTCTCCCCACTGAATCAAAAACAAACATGTTTTAACCAAAAATCCACCATAAACAGACAAACCTGCAGGTTTGTCCAAGTTTTAAAAGTTTTTTTATTGATGGAAACTGATTTGGGAAATTTTTTATTTTGTCTAATTTTTTTTACCTATATGAATTATTGTCGTCTTAAAATGCCTAAATTTCCACTTAACTTTATAATTTGGTCCGTCTGATGATGAAATTTCTAAATATTTCTGATAATTTGATCAGTTACTCAGGACCTGAGTTACTTTTTACCAAAAACTGTTTTAATTTCTTGGACTTTTACTTGAGTACAGTTTTTGGGTTCTCTGCCTGCCTCCAGCAGAAAAATCCTCTGACGTCGGAGCTGAAGAACCAGCTGTGGTGTCAGACAGTGCCTCGCCTGTGGAGGTCAGAGGTCAGGCTTAATTAAAACGGCTCTATCTGCAGGGAGGAGGAGTGGCGGCAGCTGGTGCTGCATAATGAAGCACATGTGGATTGATGCTCCCCGCCCACCGAGAGCGGAGTCGCTCTGAGCCACTGTGTAATCAAATCCCACATTCCTGAGTCAGGACAGAGCCGCTGAGTCTCAGGGATCCAAAATTCAGAGGCAGAGCCTCGTTTAAAGGGCCAGAGTTACGTAAAATCAGCATTTTTCAGCTTTTTATAAAGTTTTTCATCATCAAAAACAAAAATGGAGGTTGCTCCGAGTCTTTCATTAATGTTTGAGAAATCCTTTAATCTCCATGGCAACCATTCAGCTGTGCAAAACGCCTGGATGGCCCTAGCCCCGCCTTCCAGGACAAAGCTCCTCCCCGCTCAGCTCCTGCAGACTAGCCAGCAGCAATCAGCTGACATCGTTATAGGAGCTACTTCTCAGTTTAACGCTGGTAAAAACGTCTTTAAAGGGTTAATAGAGCCGCCATGTTGAGAGGACTTCCTGTAGGCGGAGCTTCAGAAAGAAAAATACAAAAAATACATCATCATCGGTCAAAGAAAACTCAGCTTTCCATTAATTTCCTGGAGACAGCACGTTTTAGATATTGCCTCTTTAGCAACTGATATTTAAATTAAATTCTTAATTTAATCCTTAAATTAAACATTTTTAATATCTAATTAAATACTTAAAATAAATATCAAAATTTAATTATTTAATTTAAAATGTTAACTTAATATTTAACTTAAGAGTTAAATTAAATATTAAAATAATCTAAAATTATTTTAACGTTTAATAATTTCAATGTTAAATTGAATTTTGGTTTCACTAGCTGTAGGCCAGGCTCATCGAAATGAACAGAAGTAAACATATTAGTGACACATTTCGCTGTCTGAAAGAATGAACTGTGACATCTCTGCACCAGCCAATCCTTCATTTCAGGGCAGCGTAACCTTCAGAGCAGTGACATTATCATTTATAACTCATGATTGTGACTCACACACTTTTCCAGCCAGAGCCTGATTTACAGCCTCATAACGATTCCCGTCCATCATTTCGGTTAAGGGACACCTGACTAAACCTGACTAACGAGGAGTTAAAGACCCAAAGGTGGTTCAATCTGTGATGTTGTTTTCATTCACAATTTAACATCAGGTCTGGATTTGATTAATATCTGGCTCTGGGGTGGTCAACGTGCAGCTCGGGGGCCATTTGTGGCCCTTGGACTGATTTTGTGGGGCCCCCAGCTGCATTTCAAAAGTTTGATTTTTTTTTTTTTCAGAAAGTTTCACTGATTAATCTCAAAATTTCTATTTTTTCTTCTAGGGAATTTTCAACTTTTGAAATTCAGAAAAATTTGTTTAAATTTTTTTACATTTTTTTTCTAGAAAAGTTTAGATTCATCTCAAAATTTCTGAATTTCTTTTTGAAACTCAAAAAAATTACAAAGGACTAAAGTTTTTTAAAATATTTTTCTAGAACATTTCAAACACTAATCTGAAAACTTCTTAAATTCTTTCAAGCAAATTTTCAAACTCAAAAATTTCCCCGTGTTTTTCCATGAATGTATGTTTTTTTTAAATCTGCAATGACCCATCATAAAAATCCCTTTCAAGTTTGGAATTACAATAAATATCCATTTTAAAAAGAAAATCAAAATAAACTTTATGTGCTTGATTTTGGATTACTGGGTTTGTTTTGAGCCACGTGACCAAAAGTTTTCACCCTCTGATCAGGCTGCATGTAACCGACCCGACTCACTAAAAGCTGCAGGATGAAAACGTTTCAGTTTCTCTCCACAGTTTTCATGAAAGCAGACATGCCTGAGCAAATGCTGCTCTGTTTTCAGATCCTGTGCTTTTCGGTCGGGCCGTCATGTGACTCAGGGACCCGCAGACGCTGGTTTCAGTGAGGTTGAATCACGCCAGACAAAAAAAACAAAAAAAGAGAAGCACGGCGCTGTGGCGGCGAACACCAACGAGTCAAAGTCGCAGAATTTTGGAAACTTAAACCCCAAAAAACAAAACAAAGTCAGTGTGACTCAAAACTCCACTTGGAAAATATGAACGTTTAATAATCCTCACGTGTTGGGCAACCTTTGCTGCTATATGGAGGACAATAAGATCAACTGGACTGAATCTTTGCTTTCACAAAGCTCAGGGCGACAGTGGAGAGAACTGTTGAAAAGGAGCCATGCCTCCTGGTTTTAAAAACCAGAGCTGCACCGATGGCACGTATCTGGCTGATCACCGATATTTAAAAAGATCAATCTGCCCATACCGATTTATCTTTGGCCTGAAAAGTGGCTGAACATTCAGGCTGTTGTAAACGATTATTTTAGTAATTGGGTATTGATTATTCTGACGATTGATTGAGAAATCGTACAAAAAATGGTCCTGTTTTGTTGTAGCTACTTAAGCTAGTAAAAGAAACACATGAAAGAGAAAATACTAGAAAAGGCTGGGAGGGGAAGAGTGCCCTCACATTAAATCAACTATATGTATCACAATAGATATGTGATCAATAGATAATACGCCTGACAGAATATCGACCGAACTTCAAGCCAGAACCGCACAGCATTCTGGGAAATGTAGGCAGAGAAAAGGCTTTAGCTGCTCAATCCAACATCCGCTAAGCTAGGTTGGTGGAATCAACCAACTCTCTCACTCTTTGGTTACCTAGCAACTAACTCACTCTTTGGTTGCCTAGCAACGATCTGTTGAGTTACTTGCTGAAACACTGACGCTAAAATTGCCTTTAGTGACTGGATCATCATTTTCTTCAGTCTGGATGGAAACCATTGTTACTTGTCTCTTCAATTTAACATTGTGATTTTTTTTCTTTGTAAATTCTGTTATATTTCTGTCATGTAAAGCATTTCAAGCTGCCTTGTTGCTGAAATCTGCTACACAAATAAACTTTTCTGGACTACCAGAGGCTAAGTGTTAGCTTATCAACGACAAACACGCCAGCTGGGTTTGATTCACTGTTCATAGATTTACAATATTCTACAGGAAATGTCAGGAAATGTCAGTTGTGATCCCTAAAAGAATTATTTTAATCATTAGAAGTATTTTTTATATTTATAAGAATTTAGATTCATCCTGACAACAATAAACTCCAGATTTTAATGTGTGTTATTGGGATTTATTTTTTACACGGTTGGCTCCATAACAGAACCAATAAATATAATTTAAAAAATATAATTAAATGAAATTATTCTGTGATAAATCAGACTGCTGCACTATTCAGTCACCTTTAAATAGTTTTATTTTGGCGAGGTTTATCTTTAGTACAGCGGGTATTTGTGTTTATGCCCATAAAACCTAATGCCAAAAAAGACTGGAAAAGGTTTTTAGATACTTTTTATCATTAGTTTTTGTTGTTATAAACTTTTAAGTTCATATTGTACACCTCTATAAGCAATAAAAGCTTCAATATAGGAATAATACATGTTTCCTTTAGGAAAAATACGTCACAAAGATACAAAGTTCCTTCCTGATGCGTTTCCCTCTATTCTCAATACATTATTATTAAAATATCAGTCTCCAATGTCCTGTGTGGGCTTTGGATAAACAAACGCTGAATCCTTTTGATCAACATTGACCGACAGCTCGGTTTTACAGCGCGTTAGGGGTCATAAACTCCCTGAACAACAACTGTATCTTTCCATGACACAGAGAACGAGCTGCAGCTTCATGCCTGACTCACTTCCTCTGTTTCTCAATGAAACGCTGCGTTTTTATCAGCTCCAGTCACAAAGGCAGGGCGCTGATCCTGGAGCTTTTATGCTGTTTCCCAACCGCTTTCTGTTCGCTCAAAACAGAGAAAGTTCATTAAAACGTCTTATTAAAAACATCCTGAACTATTCGCCGTCTTTTGTCACAGCAGACTCAAGGCTCTTCTGTGATGTTTTTATGAAGGAGCTAATCAATAGAAATGCTTTCTAATGGTTTCCATCATCAATAATGGAGACAGGCTGAGAGCGGCGCATCGGAAACATTCAGCACTTTAAGAAGCTGCACTTTCTTATTAATATCCACCTGTATTTATTTCATCATGCAACATGGTAAGACTCACTGTAGTGTAAATAAATATGATGCTAAAATGTTCTCCAGTCTATGTAAGGAGCGATCCAGAGTTAATTCTCACTGCAGAGATACAGAAACACCAAAACACGGATCAATTATTTAAAAAAACAGACATAATTCAGGGTGAAACATGGTTTTTACCAACATGGGCTGAAATGGCGCTCAGGGAGGAAGAAGCAACAAGAACTCAGGGACATTTCTGAAGCTAAAGTTTAAAGTTTTCGGCCATATTGACTGTCGTTAAATTTGGTTTAAAAGGGGGGGAAGCTTTCAAGCCTGAGAACATCATCCCACAGGTGAAGTACGGTGGTGGCAGCATCATGTGAAGGTGTTGTGATGCAAGACGGAGTGGTGAAGAACCAACCTGAAACTTCGAAATGGACCCTAATTAAAGCTTGAAAAGGCATTAAATCACATTAGTTGTTGCCATAAAATATCTCAATCTCAAAAAGCTGCTTGGATGTAATATTTGGTAGGAATTTTCAGGCATTCACATTTTGCACATCGATCAAATTTTCAGCCAGTTGGAAGGTTTCTAGCTAAACTTAATGAACAAAGACAATCTGTAATGGCTGACAAGCTAAACAATTATAGAGCAGTCTAAAGGCACAGAAGGAAAAATCAATAATTGATAATATGATTGCAATTTTCTGCTATAGTAGCTGAAAATGAAATAATGTAAATCCTCATAAGAGAGTTCATTTATGGTGTTTTCGCAACTGATAGTCAAGCAGAGTCGGTTTGATTGGACACCAAAGTTGCACCATTTGTTACATTTTCAGCTGGTGTCAAACGAACCCCTTGAAAAACCTGTTCCCCTCCTCGCCTGTGGGGGCGCTGCACCAAGAACCACTGAAGAAGACAATGTATGGAACTTCCTTCTTCGCAAATGTTAACAAAAATGGAGTGCCGTCAGATTTTAGTGGTTGCACGATTTCTCTTTAGTCTTTGGTAAACAAAACAATGACCCATTTTTTATGCTAGTGCTAGTTAGCATGTTTGTTTTGGTTGTAATTACCCATAATGCCCTGCGTCGTAGTTCGCTTCCTGACTTTGGAGCCGTTTCTAGTCCGCTTGGCATTCACTATGCATTCAAACCGTACCACACTTCACTTCAACAGAACCGAGACCAAAGTTCAGTTTTTTGGTCCAATTTTGCGTTCACACCGCTCCAGACGAACTGGACTTTCTAGATCAGGGGTCCCCAAACTTTTTCCTGCGAGGGCCACATGACTGTTCCCTTTTCTGGTCGGGGGCCGGTCTTAGTTTTTCGAGAAAGAAACCTTAGAAAAGTTTTGTTGATGGGGGGGGAGGAGAGAGAGTGAAACTGTGGACCGGGAGGGGGAAGAGAGGAACTGTGGACCGGGGGGCGAGAGTGAAACTGTGGATGGCGGGGGCTGGATTACTGCCGACGACATATTAGCGTTTGTAGATAGATTTTTACCCAGAATGCAAATGGAAAACAACCGTGAGCGAAACTGTGACTGGTACTGACTAGTATATATTCCATTGAGGGAAACTAAGTTTCATATCTGCTCAAGAGCCCCCCTGGTGGTTGAAGAAAAATCCACATATATATGAAAAAAAAACACTGAATGCTCTCTGGTGTTGTTCAGGGGGCCGGACCAAATGAGGAGGCGGGCCAGATCCGGCCTGCGGGCCGTAGTTTGGGGGCCCCTGTTCTAGATAAACAAACTGGGGTTCAATTAAAGTGGATTAAACTTTAAACCCTTGCTTTTTAACGAAGGGTGTGAATTCACCCTTAGTTAAAAAGTAGCTTAAGGGCTCTCTGGGTTCACCTGTAAAGGTGTGTGTTAGCAAGGTGGCTAACTAGCCTGGCCCTATTACACCAATCCTACCAATGGGAATGGTCCAAAACTACAGAAAACTATAATAAGAAGCTTATGGAAATACAAAAAAAAAAAAACTCGACCAAAGCCAAATACAGATGTAAACTTGTGATTTTTTAAAAAATATCTCTAAAAATTGAATAAGGAAACGCTACCTGACATAAAACAAGACAACCTCAGCCTGACTTACTGTAAGAAAAGGTGTGTGTGTAATTATGCCTTATCAGCTGGATCTTTATGGAAGGCAGACCTGCACACTTTGCTACTGATGGATAACGGCGACGTCAGATTGGACATAATGCAGCCGTGGCGTTTACAGAACATTATCGGACCGACCTGAAAGCCCAGCTGGCTCTTTAGACAGAGCACTTTGGCTCGGAGTGAAAGATTTAAAACTGATCCACACTAACATGAAAAGAAGCAAGTTGGAGTAAATCAGAAACAAATTTGAGAATATGGATAAAACGACTAAAGATAAACCACTTTTTTAACCCCAGTTGTATAATCTCACTATTATTTTACATCAAACCTTTTGTTTGTCCTGGTATTTCAAAGAAGAGCAAACAGGCCCACAGCATCACAGATCCTCCACTGTACTCAACAGTCAGCCTGAGTTGTTATCCACATATTCACCTTTGGTTTTTATTTGTTTTTGCCAAACCCATCTGGAGTGTTTGCTGTATTTCCAGTTGAAGTCCCAGTAATGGTTACCCAACTCCACACATTCACCTTAGCGATAAGAGCTCCACCATCCATCAATCTGTGAAATAATGCGGTTACAAAGGAATGCTTTGCTGCAGCATTCAAGTGCAACGCATGCAAATAATTTCCAAAATAACTTATTGTGACATTAATTAACTGGTGCCTTCATTCTAGACATTGAGAAGGCAGCACATTCACCAAGGTTTCATGGAAATATCTGCATTTTCTTTTCCAACTGTATAATTTTTTGCAATTTTTGGTAACAAATTTGAAGTTACAATAAAAATCGAGAGACATAAATAACCCAATAATTTAATCTTTTAACTAAGTTTTATACATATATATTAGACAATAGTGATATATTCTTATTATTAATATAATAATAACAATAATAATAAGTATTGCTATAAGCTTATACATGATTATTACTCAATTTTAAAAAGTTTTAAAGAAAATTTTATTTGCTGTTTTGTTTATAATGGATATTTAGAAATCCAATTCCAGTTTTAATGTTAATTAGAAATTAAAGTTTGAGAGAGTTTACTTGTATTATTATCATCTTATTAGTTGGAAATAATCACAAAAATCAATATTATTGTTTGCTATGTTTAAAGAAAAGCATCAAGTTTTCCGTTTCTCAGTTGAGTATTTTAAGTAATAAGAACAGGATTTGGGTCACTTTCTTTCAAAACGTTAGCTATATTTAGTCGAGTTTAATAAAGTCAATCAAAGCTGATTTGGTCGTATTTTCAGTAAAAGTTACTGGATAAACCTTTTGTGTTGTACTTTCCACTGTAAGAAAACTACAAATCAAAAGTCTCGATTTGCATCTACAGGTCAAATTTGCATCATTTTTGAACTGCAGGTGGAGGCCGCAGAAAATCAGTCCAAGTGCCGCAAATGGCCCCCGGACCGCACTTTGAACACCCCTGAGATAAAGACAGCAGCCCTTGTTATTGTTAGAGGAGAATCCCACAAGGACTACTTGCATACAATGGACTCGTTGTTCTCTCCTACACTTACTTACTTACTTACTTTTAAATACGATGCAGCAATATTTACACACAGAAATCCTGACCGCTTACTGTCAAATGCGGTAAAAATAAGATTTTTAAACGCGTGGACACCTGTTGTTGGTCGTGTTTTTTGCTTTTTCTTCTTCTTAGAGTTTACAAGCAGCAGACATGAGGAAGCAGCATGTCAGAACAAGCAGGATGTGGCTCAGGATGGCAGAAGTAACCCAAAACAATCAAGCAGCCTGCGGCGGGTTGTCGTGTCTCATTGAGGGGGAAAAACGGCAGCACCGCAACAATGCGTGATGCCCACCCACCGACAACTAAAACGTTAAATAAACGCCTCGTGAATTTTTAATCACAGTGGGAAAAGTTTAAGCTACATCCAAACCCCGAACCAGGCGGAGGAAAGAGAGAGGACCCGCTGACCAGACATGTTAAAAACCTTCTTCCTGTCTCTCCTGTTTGTTGCTACAAAACGAACCCGTTACCTTTGTACTGCAGAGGGCTGCCGGTTCGGATTTTCACAGTTCCGCTAATGGACTCCCCCGGACCGTAAACCACCTTGTTGTTGGCTAAAGTGATGTCAAATTCCTGTAGCTTTCCCATAGCTCCGCTCCGGTACTCCTCTGTTCCGCGTCTGACTGAGGCGCCGCTCCACTCTCACCTGCTGCTGCGCCGCGAGCCCACCCTCCCGCCATGGCAACCCGTGACGTCACCGCGCCCGCTAACAACGCATGCTAATTTTTTACCAATATTTTCCCTAAAACCTCAAACTTACGAACCACAGTCCCGTTCATGTACCTTAAACTGTTTTGAAAAGTTATAACAATAAAATAGATACTGAATAAATCAAATATTTACACACATAAAACAGCATTTTGGCAGCAAAAAGGTGATTCTTAGCGTGCTAACAGCTAAAAGTGTAGCATGGTAAAGTTGGTACCAAAAACATCTAAAGATACGTCGCACTAAAATGGCTACCGGTATACTGAAATGGATTGTTTTTTATTGAAGCTGCTACTGCTAAATTATGTTAAAATTTTACAAAATTTTTACTCAAGTAAAAGAAAAAAGTAGCCAACAAGAAATTACTCAAGGAAAAAAAAGTATTTGGTAAACTGAATTACTGATCAACCAATCAAATTACACATCATTTAATATTTAATGTGTGTATTTAGGGGTAAAAAATAACAATAATTCATAGAAATAAAAAAAATAAAATCAGGCAAAAGAAAATTTTTCCAAATCAGTTCTTTCAATGATCTTACTGCTGTCAATCAACCCTGTGAACACCCTCCTAAATTTGATGATTTCATTTTCAAATACTAAAGTAACTATTTAATTTAGTTTGCTTAATTAAATTGGCAATACTCATAATTACAACAATCAAAAATTTTACCACAAAAACTCAAAAGTACCTAAAAAGTCTATTTTTCTGTCTGAAGGCTTCCTGTCTGGTTATACTTCCTGCTTTCAGAGATGAAAACTCAAGCAAGCTAAATCCATGATAATGTGGTGTTTGTTATCCACTAATCTAATCCTAGGAATCATTTTAATTGCCATGAGATTATTTTTTAATGTTTACTTACTGAAAACATTTTCCTGAAACAGACTGAGTAGCAAATTGTGTTGATGCCGTGAGGCTACCAATGAGGTAAAATGTTAGCATTCCCATTCATCACTCTGACGTGGATCAATGATCAAGATTAGATTATCTCATTCATTCATTACGTCTCTGAAAACTGGATACCAAGAGTTTTCTTTTCTATGTTTTGATGCTTTTCACTGTGAAGCATTTCTGTTTATGGGAACAGGAACAGTTTTGGCTCTTTCCAGGTATTACTGACTGATTTATAGGTCCATTTTGTGGCAATTTGTGGGCTGTAGTTATGAGAGAAAATCCAACACCGCCATCTAGTGTACAACTGAAGGAATTGAATACTACTAAGTAAGTAATTTTCTCACTGGAAACCTTTTCCAAACACAAACTTTAACGTGTCTGGTCTTTAAACTTTGGTTGTTGTTTTTTTGTTTGTTTTTTTAAGTATTGTCCATTATTTAGCTCCATACATTTTCCAATCATGTCTCACCAGTTTGTTTACTGGCTAAAATGGTTTCATCTTTATTGAGGCAGGATGTTTCTTGGAGTGGGAACTGGAATTTTATTTGTAAAGGTAATGTAACTCATATTTTAAAAAAAGTTTCTTAGCCTCCAAATTGATCAAACTGAGCTCTGAACTTTGATTCTTTTACTTGCTTTTATTATATTGTGTGAGATGAAGCATGCAGTTCGTTTTTTTCCCCGCACTCCAGAACATTTGGAGTATCCAACGCTGGGAAAACAACTTCAACCAGACTTTTTATGGATTCTTTTTGTTTTGTACAAAGAGACAAAGAAACTAAATAATAATTCTTTCACTTTTAATCCACTTCAGACAGGAAAACGTGAAGTTTAATATGCAGACACTTATTTTGTGACAGTGATACAAACACAAATGTCTAATTCAAGCTCTTCTATGATTACATTTACATTTAAAACAAAAATGGCTCACAGGCCCGGACGGATTGTGAGGTAAAGACACCTGAAGAGACACTAAAACAATGAATAAATCTAATTCTGTTTACATTTCTACTCGTTCTCATGCGTTTGTTTCTCATTGTGTCCATTCAAATCCACTTTACAGCTCATTTGATTTGCATCTTTGTTTTCAGATCCTCTTTATTAATCATTTGCATCTGTTTTAGTTATTTTGCATGCTTCAAGTTTGACTAGTGCGTTTGTTTTCTTCTTCTTATTCTTTAGATTCTGTTGGATTTTTGTGCATTTTTGCCACCATTAAGTTTTTTCATTGCGTTTGGATGACATTTGCTATTGTTTCATATTCATTATATGCCTCTTTTTCACTGTTGTTGTCTATTTGGGGTCAGGTTAAACATATTTAGTGTTCTTTGGTTGACAGAACTTTCTAAATATATTCTCAGCTTTTAGTTTTTTCAGATTTTATCATATTATAATAAAATTCAATTCATTTTAATGGTATTTTATGTGACAAATCAACATTAAAAGCTTTATCTAAAAAAAAGCCCAGCAACCTAAAATTAAGCAAATAAAATAGTCAGATTTTTTTTTCAAAATGGATATTTATTATAGATCCAAAACTAGAGATTTTTACGAAGGCGTATTACGGTTGTATTTTAAAAAACAAACAAAAAAAGGAGTAAATTTTCATAAACATTCTTCAAAAAACCAAAAAACAGAGGAAACTTTTCAGTTTGAAAAGTTTAAAATTTGCTAGAAAAAATTCAGAAATTCTGAGATTACTCAAAATTTCAGAGGTTTTGTTTTGGAAACGTGCTCCTCCTTTTTTCCTTCTTCGAATACAACATTGTAGATTTTTCATGTCTGCTGTACTTAAAGCATCTAACTTTCTGTTTCTTTTTGGCTTGATTAAATATATTTATTTTCAGTGATAAGAACAGGATTTGGGTGATTTTTTCCCCAAAATATTTGCTATATTTAGTCAAGTTCAATAAATTAAATTAGGAATGCATCGATACAAAAGTTTGGGCTGATATTGATATCCGATATCAATATTTCTTTTGTGGTTGATAACTGATAGTATTTACATTTCACTTTTGTTCCGACAACTTTGAAAAAAAAAACTCCCAACCAGAAATGGATAAAAGATAAATATTGGTTGTTTATTACTCAGACCGATACCAATATGTTAAAAAAAAAAAGACTGATATTGGCCGATACTGATGTTGAGGTGGATTTATCATGCATTACTAAATTAAATTAAAGCTAATTTGGTCGTCTTTTCAGTAAAAGTCTGTGGGTAAACATGGTTTGTTATAAAACAGAAACACTTTGTGTTTTACTTTACATTCTCCATTGTAATAAAATTAATTCCTTAATCATTTTACCCTTTTTACAAATTAAAAGTCTCCGTCTGCATCTATCAGCCAAATTTGTATAATTTTTTAAATGCAGATGGGGGCCACACAAAATGACGGCACTTTGAACACCCGTAAGTAAAAAACAATCATATTTGTCTCCCTTCACTCTGCAGTGTGAAAGCAGCCTAAGCTAACTCCTCTATCTTGCTCTATTCTTCCGTTGGATCGAGGAGGCAGGTTTGAGCGATTGCCATGGTAACGGTGTAGGGGTCGCAGTTAGCTGCAGGGCGGCGGTCCTCGAAGTAGCCCCGCTTGTCCTTGCCCACCTGCCGCGGGATGCGGATGCTGGCGCCGCGGTTGGCCACGCCGGCGGAGAAGTCGTTGATGCTGGAGGTTTCGTGCAGACCGGTGAGGCGCCGCATGTTGTCCGTTCCGCCGCGCGGGTCGTACACCTCGATGTGCCGCTTGTGCTTTTTGCCCAGCTTCTCAATGGCCAGCTCAATGTACCTGTCAGGAGAGGGAGAGAAGAAAGAGCTCGACTCATTATTTTTAAGTCGGAATTGAAGATGTTTGCGCTTTTAAAAGGGGTTCATGCTAATTAAATTAAAATTCTGCATAGATCTAAAGTAATAACCTACTTTAAGCACATTTAAATAAAAAAATGTCTTGTGAAATAATCTGCCAATGGAACTAGAACTGGGTTGCTAGGTGACAGGTTGGGGTTGCTAGGTGACAGGCTGGGCTTGGCTGGGGTTGCTAGGTCACAGGCTGGGCTTGGCTGGGGTTGCTAGGTAACGGCTCAGTGAAATAGTCTACCAATGGAACTAGAACTTTTTCATTAATATTAAGGAATTATTGACAGAAAATCTCCTATTTCTTGCTGAAAAGCTATCTGTAAGTTAGATTTGTCTAATTTTAAGTGTACTAAGATATTTGCATTAGAAACTAGACTAAAAATAGTTTGTAAGATTTTGTGTTTTTACAGCTCTTTATAAGCAAATACACCACTTTAATCAATTCCAAACCCCACATGAACCCATTTTTGTTACAATGAAGGGATATTTAGCTTTATGATGAAGCAAATAAAAATCATGTATTTATAAATATCTACTCACTTCAGTCCTTCTTCTTCCCTCATCTGCTGGGTGCTGACGTTGGTGTGGCAGCCTGCGCCGTTCCAGTTGCCTGTTATCGGCTTGGGGTCCAGGGTGGCGACGACCCCGAAGTCTTCACACACACGATGCAGCAGGAAGCGCGCCACCCAAAGATGGTCGCCCATCTCAATGCCTTTACAGGGACCCACCTGGAACTCCCACTGGACAGGGAGACAGCCATGTTACAGCAGGAGTGTCCAAAACAGTGAAAGTAGTGCCAAAAAACACCAACAACCTAAAATCTATTATTGTACATTCAAAACCTGAAGGGGATTTTTAGATTGGTGAATTAGGGCCTATGTAGATTTAAAAAACAAAACAAAAAAAAGTTTTTTTTTCCCACAAATTCAGAAATGCTCTGGGGAAAAAATTGGGAATTTTTCAGAGTTTGAAAAGTTAGAAATTTGCTAGAAAAAAAAATCTGAAATTTTCTCAAATTTTCTTTGAAAAAATGTCAAAAACATTTGTGAATTTGAACAGCTGAAAAATCTCAGACGTTTTATAGAAAAATGTCAAGAATGTTCACATTTTGGAAATTTTCTGAGTTTGAAAGTTTTTGTAGGTTTCTGAGCTTAATCTCAAAATTTCCGGGTTTTTGAGCTGGAAACTTTCTCCTCCTTTTTTCTTATGCACCGTCATAAATTTTGCACATTTTCAGTTTCTTTTGGGCTCGACTGAAAAAATGTATTTTCAGAAACAAGAACAGGATTTGGGTCACTTTCTTTTAAAATGTTTTCTATATTTAGTCAAGTTTAATAAATTAAATTAAACCTGATGTGGGGACGTCAAAGCCATCTTTTCAGTAAAAGTGTCTTGGTAAACATGGCTGCTTATAAAAACACAAACACGTTTTGTTCTTCTTTACATTTTCCATTGTAAGAAAATGTTCTCAGTAATAATTTTACCCTTATTACAAATTAACAGTCTCCATCTACATCAGTTGGTATCATTTTTGAATTGTAGCGGGAGGCCGCACAAAATCAATCCAAGGGCCACAAATGGCCCACGCGCTGCACTTTGGACACCCCTGAGTTAAAGGAACCATTTCGATGATTCAGTTTGGTTGTTTCTACAGGCTGCTGATCTACCTGAGACGGCATGACTTCAGCGTTGGTGCCGCAGATCTGGATGCCGGCGTAGAGGCAGGCTTTGTAGTGGCACTCCACCACGTCCCGTCCGTACGCGTGGTTCGCTCCGACGCCGCAGTAATACGGGCCTTAAGGTGGAGGAAAAACTAAATCTGTAAAACTAAAGTGGCTCAAAATGGAAAGATATTTATTTGGTTTATTTTTTCCTTTCTTGTAACATCGGGAATGTTGGAAAGTTTGTTTCTTTACCCGTAGAAAATCATGAGGTACCTGCTTTGACCGTTTCGTTTTAGAGAGATGTGAATGTGAAACAAATCAGATGCACTGATTTTAAAAAATAACATAGTTCCAGAGTTGGGCAGTAACTAGTTACATTTACTTGAGTAACTTTTTAGAAAAAAAAATACTTTTAGGAGTACTTTTACTACGCTGTAGTTTGGGTAATTTTATTTTAAAGTATCTGTACTCTGTAATGTCTTAAGATTTTCTACCCACTGAATGACAAACAATAACTGTTTTAACCAAAACTCCACCAGACACAGACACACACCTGCAGTTTTATTTTAAGTTTCTGAAGTTTTTTACTAAAATAAACTGATTTGGGAAAATTTTATTTTGCCTGATTTAGTTATTTATATGAATTATCATCATTTTGGTCTTTAAAATAAATAAAAAATCCACTTAACTTTGTATTTTGGTCTGTCAGTTTATGTAAATTTTAAATATTAAATGATTGATAATTTGATCAGTTAGTACCTGAATAGACGTTTCACCAAATACTTTCTATTTTTACTTATCCCTCTACTAACTTCTGTTTAATGTGCCAAATTTTAAGCTTTTCTTTGTTCTTCAAAATAAAAGAGGAACTTTGACTTTAAAATTTACTCTAGCCATAAAATAAACACATTTTAACCTAAAACATGATGAAATCCCAGTAAAATAAATGTAAATTGTGAATATTTTTCCCTGCAGCTCTCTGGAGCGCTGCTTCACCTTGTGGTGCTGGGAACCCTTTTGAAGGCCAGCTGAACGGATGCCCGTCTACCCCCAGCAGGGTGTACTCCTGCTCCATGCCGAACCACAAGCAGTGCTCCTTCACCTGCTGCATCACTTGGTTGCAGCTGTGGCGATGGTTGGTTTCTGGAGGAGAAGGAACCGAATGAAACGCAGCACAACTCGTTTCTCCAAATGTAAGCGGAGGTGGACGTACCGGCAGGAAGGCGGTTGTATTTGAGGACTTCACAGAGGACGAGTTTGTTGGGGTCAAGGGTGAAGGGATCCCTGAACATGCGGACTGGGATGAGGTACATGTCGCTGTTGGAGCCTTCGGCCTGGTAGGTGCTCGACCCGTCGAAGTTCCACTCTGGGATTTCTGATGAGGAGAGGAGAAAAGCGTTACGCCCCCATCACCCTGCTGCAGGGCAAAAAGCTGCTAGCGAACGATGACTAGCTTTGGTTTTAGCTGTTAAGCTGTCAACATAACGTGCTAAATCTTAAATGTACACCTGGTATATAAAAGTGCTTTGTACTAATTACCAACATCAAGATAACAAGGTCAAGAAAAAGCTTTAGGAGAAAACACATTGTGAGGGAGAGGGAAGCAGTTCAGCTATGCTAGCTTGACTATGACAACCTTAACATGTAGATGTGATGTGAAATTCTATGTGTTTAATGTCAGCTAAAAAATAAAATAAGGCGACATAAACACCAACTCTGACAGATCATCAATAGAGCAGGTATTTAAATGAGCTAATAAACTGCCACCGAGTTAGCCTAGCTAATAGCATTGGGAGCTAATCCAGCCTGAAAACATAAAACTGTAAGAGACTGAATGTTCTTTGTGTGGGAAACTTTTGAGTGTTTTTTTTGGTGTTGAATCCTGAAACGTAAAGTGGCGTTGCTGTCAGTTGCTATGGCAACAGAGAGCGAGAGAAAAAAGTGGTTTTCAGTTATTGTTCAAAGGTTTTCTGCATTATTTTCCCTTTGCTGTGGCACAGTGAACTGAATTAACAATCCCTACACCTCCAAGTTTCATATAGTTTTTCTACCACGGAAATCAAATCAAAACTGCTTCGATTTGATTGATAAAATAATATTTAGCCAAACTGTTATCCTGACAGCTCTAGAGTCAAAAACTATGGCGGACTGGATTTAGCCTCCGGACCTCGAGTTTCACACGCGTAGTGTAGCATGACCAAAAGGCTGGATTTGTAACATTCTCCACGGCGTTGACGTCACGGGAAAAAATAAAATCCTGCTATCTCATGTTCTGATCAACTGAGAAAGAAAAAAGAAAGAATGCTGCAGAAAGAATGCGTTCAGATTTACTGAAAAGAAAATATTAATCGGCTTCCCATCATACCATAAAATATGTGAGCTGCATTCCCACAGAATAAAAGCAAGGCTGTCTGACAGGCGCGGCAGAAAATTTTCTCATTAAACGTGACTTGAGTTTCCAGTAAAACGTGCAAAATGACAGGAGAAAATATTCTCTTACTTTATTAAGATGATGCCAAGTTTCTGTTTGTTTAACCTCTGATCAGATATAATCTAACTTCTTAGAGTGAGCTGGGAAAATTTAGGGTAATTTTAGAAATACATATATTTGACAAATATATATAATTTTTTTACACTATCAAATAAAATCAACAAATTAAAGTAAAAAAAGTAAAATTATATACTGTAAATTATTTTTTAAATCAAAATTTAAAAAATGTAAATAAATTATGAATTTCATATTGTAATAAATTTAATAATAGTTTTGGTTTTTTCCATACTAATTTTAATCTTTTTCTTTAGAGATCGTTTCCTGATTTATTTTATTATTTGTACTTTTTCTGATCAGTTACTTTTTTTATTTTTTACGATTATGATTTGATTTTATTATTTTTATTTTAATAATTTCTTCTAACTGTTCTAAATTAAACAATTATCAAGCTTTATAATTTAGAAAGATCAACATTGACAGTGTTTTTATATTATACGTTGTAATTACATTACATTATATATGTGAATTATTCATATTTTTGAGATATCTTTTTTAATATGCACATATGCTGTCATAACTTGCCTAATAATTTATTTAAATACATTTTTGTAATTGTAATAAATATCATATAATTATCGTACAGGAAGACCTTAATGAGTTAATTAATGTTTATCATTTTTATTTATCTTCATCACTTCCAGCCCCTATTTAACATATTTGCTTTTCTTAAAGAGGCCGTTTTATTAATAAGATCACTTTATTTGTATGTTCACCTTCGATGCAGGTGGGTTCTGAGTCCAGGGTCCTGGTCTTGTTGCGCAGCCCCTCTCCGGTGCCGTCCACCCAGATGTAGGTGACCTGGCACTTCCCGCCCTGACACAGGCCCATGTACTGCTGCCGGACCGCCTTGTTGAGCAGTGAGCTGCTGGACACAGACGCCATGGTTTCCTGCAGCCACAAACGTTTCACCAACACATTTTTACACCAATTCCTCCAATCAGCTTCTTTATTTCTTAAATTAATCACGCTGCACTGATTGTTTTGTTTCCAGAGCCAATAACACAAATTCAGGCAATTTATGGTAAAACATTTAACCATAAACAGAGCCATGTTCAGTAGATTGAGTTTAAAATCAATAATTTTACATTTTCCACAAAAACTCTCACATGTTTAAAACGTTTTCTACATTTCAAATGCTATTTTTTTTATTTACAAAATGTATTCTATCAGACAGGTAGTGTAATAAATTAACACAGAACAAGATGCAATAATCCAGTCCATACAAACACATGGATAATTATAATTTCCATCAAATTTAATTGATGACAAATATATTTTTGCTTCCAATTCACTGAGAAACCCCTCCAGAGATATTTAAATAGACATATTCTTAATTTTTATGAGTAATTCTAAGCACAAAATTCAGCCAATTTGTGTCATAATAACCAAAAATGTTTGACAGATTGTTATAAAATGGTGGATATTTCTACAGAAAGATTATACATATTTTATGAAAATATAAATTAAAAAATCTGAAAAGTGTGGCATGCATTTGTATTCAACTTCATACAACCACATTTAGCTGCTGCTATGGTTTCTCCTGAAGATAATTGGATTTTATCAAGAGGAGTTAAAAGCAGCTTTTGTAAAGTATAAATCTAAAACAATTTTACAGGGGGGAAAACATGCAAACTAATCACAAAACAACATAAAATCCAACAATTTATTGACTTCAAGCCTCGTTTTGGTCTGAAAAGACAAAGAACATATTTGTAAAATAAAAACTTCAGAAAATTTTCCACAGACAGAAAGAATCACATCTATAAAGTGCCAAACATTCACAGTCTCTAATTTTATTTATATTTTAAACAAAAATTGGATGTGGAAAATAATTTAACTTCTTACTAATATTCAAAAGAAAACTGTTAATTTGCATTAAATCTGTCAGATCCTTATAAGTAGCTTTCAGTTTTGAGCCTGCAAGGCTTCCTTGTCATAATTTTTAGCAGTTTCTCTCAGATTTAGGTCAGGACTCTGGTGGGACGCCTCATAGTCCAATCAGGTCAAAATAAAGATGTTCACCCAACTAAAAGATTACCTTCAACATAAATCTGTGCAAGAAAAGTTTAGATTTTGAAATAAACAAGGTTTGTTTTCTCTGAGTTTGAAACTGATTTTCTGTCTCAGAAGTTTAATATAAGTCAGTGTGTCATCAGCGTATGTGAACATTTCCAATATATTACAAAATCAGGACAAACCCAACATTACGTTCATATATTGTGAAATTTATGTCTATGTTTCTCTTTTCCTCCAACTATTTACTAACTACTGAACTACATATTCAACAAAATTCCCAAATTTACATGTAAATCAAAGGTTCAAACCAAAAATTAGAAATTATTAATCCACCAGTAACCCTACTGAGCAGGAGTTTGGTTTCTATGTTACATTTATTCTAAAACACTTGCACTTACGGTATGGCAGGTGGTTCCAGGTATAGTCTCTGATGTACTTGTCGATCGAGAGAGTGTCGAGTCTGATCAGATCAAACCTGTTTAAGGTATTTAAACTTCCTGCAGGATGGCATTTCAGAGGCTCTTCGCAGGTGGAGGAGGAGTTACAGGCTTTTCATTGAGTGCCAATGAACCCATTTGGTTGTTTTCTTGGAAATCAAAGTCAGTCAGAGGTAAAACAAAATTATCTGATGCAACAAAAACACATATCTGTAATTCTGACTCCTACAAGCTGGAAAAGCAAACAAAAAAAACTTCAAACTCAGCTAAGTTAACCGATAAGAACAGCGGAGGAGACGATAAAACCCAGGAGAGACGAAAACGAGCACCAAACCTGTGAGGCCTTCTGCTGATGCCGAGCGACTGCTGTTTGCTGAGCCGAGAGTCTCGCAGCTCACTGAACACAATTAGAGCACAGAAGCTGCTGGACATTCAGTTTCCGTCAGATTAGCTGTGAAGAGAGACGAGGCGGACAGAAATCCAGCGACTCAGTCAGAAAAACGGCTGAAGTCACACGAGACGCCAGAGAGGTGGAGGTGCAGAAGGAAAAACCACATCAACGTGATAAAATCAACACCACTCAACACAGGCATTACGGTTTATAACTGGGTGAATTTATACGTCCAAGTACAAATACATTCACACATTCTAGGGGTGCACTGACTGCAGTTTTCTGGACGATCGCTGATTCTGATCTTTTAAAAAGCTAAACCTGCCGATTCCGATTTTAGCCGACACCAATTTTTTTGTCTGAAATGTTGCTCAGTATAGCAAGAGAGTTGTTGAGTTGGCAACACTGGGGTCACTTTTGTTAATTGAAAACGTGCAGGCATAACTTGGTGGGCAGGTCTGTCAATCAAACCTTTCTCACCGGAGAGAAAAAGAGGACAGTGGTGGATTCTTAGATCTTTGCCAAGCTAGATAAGATCAGTGGATAAGAAAAGCTTCGTAGGTAAAAATCGTCCGATCACCAATCTCCCAAATTTAAGGAAATCAGCACTAATAAATCGGTGCGGCCCGAGTAAAAACCGAGCTGCTTTCTCATTGACTGGATTAAACAATCAACCAAGAACAATGGGGTGGTCTAAGAAAGAGAACTGGACACATGCTTGGTAAGTCTTCTGGAGCCATTTGGACACTGAAGCATCACCAGATTATTCACATGTGTGACCATCTGGAAAAAGAGCCAAACTATCACCGTTAGATGAAAGAGAGCTGGTTGGTAAGAAGGGGAGTCCACCAAGCACCACCAAAGAAAAAGGAGCCCCTTCCTCCAAAATGGACACCTTCAAACTGGATAGAGATTTGACAAGCCAAATGACTTTCAGAGAGATGCTTGATTCACACACCTACAAACAAACCAGACCAAATGGTTTGCACCAAAATGAACTCCAGTTCAAAGTGGACTAAACAGTTCTGATGTGAATGCACTCTCTATGAGTTATCCTGCATGTCTCAGTCAAAGAGACTGGAGTGGTTGGTTAACCCAGTTCATCCTGAAGAACGACTGGTGGCTCGCTCATGTGATTTCCTGTCAGAAGAGATGCCATTTACTGTAAACCTGCTCTCTATGCTGCAGGTAATTACAGCTTTATTGACCTGCGAGTCCCTCTCTGACTCACAGGGTCCTTAAATATTTCCTTTAGCATGTTAAGTTGAAGGTTTGTCAGAGAAAAGACACCAAGATTATAGACAGATTAAAATCCTATTTTCTATTATTTTCAAGTTTCTCATATATTCAATGAAATGAATGGAAACAGGGGGAATTTATATGGAGCCTGATAATCAAACACAATATGATGTTTGTCCAAAAAGAATGAACAAAAAAACTTACAAAGCATCTGTCAGTCTAAGAATCGAACTGGAAATGAATCTTTGTTTGCATTTATGATGCACTATCATTCACCATTTGACCACAGACTGGACACAAATCTTCCTAATCTCAGTTGAATTTTCTCCATACCTCGATATTTCTGAGCTTTTACTCTTCACAGAAACATTTCACCAAAATCATTTGTGATTCTGTCTCATCTAAGTATTTTGTTGTACATAGTTATTATCCTTAGGGTGTTTTAACACCTGTTAGCCCAGCAAACTCGGTATGATTGGGAACAGAAACTGCAACATTTGGTTCATTTTCAGACTGTGTTGTGTCAATCAAAAGCCAAATACATTGAAGAACCTGTTAACCTCCTCACCTGTGGGGGCGCTACACCAGGAACCACTGAAGGTAACAACACAAAACCTCTGAAGAAAACACTGAGCACAACCTCCTTCCTCACAAAAACTAAACAAATGAAGGAGAGTAATTAGGACCAGTTTCTTTTTGTGTTTGGTAAAAGTCCACAAGACATTCCTCCATTAACGCGAGACGCTTGTGTTTGTTTCAGAGGTCGGACCAAGTCAGTGTTTTGCAAAACTCAGTGAAGACTCAAGTCTTATCCTCAAGTCCAAAGTCTGAAACTTTTAATTTCATGTCTTTTTTTAACAATGCTGCAATTATATGTTAAATGTAAATAAAATTGCACCTCTATGTTGCACAGCTCAGTTAACCTTAGCTGCAAGAATGATCAGACTTTAAACTAGAATTTTCCAGAACACAGAGAGGAAAATAAGTATTTGAACATCATGCAACTTTACAAGTTCTCCCACTTAGAAATCATGGAGGGTTTGAAATTTTCACCTCAGGTTCATGTCCACAGTGAGAGACACAATCTAATAAAATCTGGAAATCCAGGAGTGCATGTGCATAAATGGTAATATTTAATCATGTTCTTTAATAATATTACTTTACAATCATGTTTCCTTTATTCAGTATATTTCTCATGAACAGTTGGGCCCATTTGCATTCATCATTGTCTTTTTTACCTAAGGTCTAACATTGGCAGGATTATTTTTATGATCTGAACTTTGAGGCGTAACCAAGATCTGCTTTGGGTGAACTTGATTGGCTGTAGCCTCTCTGCACTGAAACATGAGTCATAAATCAGGTAAACCAGTTTCTGTTCTCATAAAATAAAACTCAAGACAGTCACTGTGACTGAGAACAGAAATGGAGCAGAGTAAACTCAACCGAGAGACTTTCTCCTGTTCCATCTGTCTGGATCTACTGAAGGATCCGGTGACGACTCCCTGTGGACACAGCTACTGTATGACCTGCATTAAAGATCACTGGGATCAAGAGGATCAGAAACGAATCCACAGCTGCCCTCAGTGCAGAGAGACATTCATACCAAGGCCTGTTTTGAAGAAAAAC
>NW_006800374.1:406635-408149 GCF_000485575.1 Poecilia formosa
TTTAGATTCATCTCAAAATTTCTGAATTTCTTTTTGAAACTCAAAAAAATTACAAAGGACTAAAGTTTTTTAAAATATTTTTCTAGAACATTTCAAACACTAATCTGAAAACTTCTTAAATTCTTTCAAGCAAATTTTCAAACTCAAAAATTTCCCCGTGTTTTTCCATGAATGTATGTTTTTTTTAAATCTGCAATGACCCATCATAAAAATCCCTTTCAAGTTTGGAATTACAATAAATATCCATTTTAAAAAGAAAATCAAAATAAACTTTATGTGCTTGATTTTGGATTACTGGGTTTGTTTTGAGCCACGTGACCAAAGTTTTCACCCTCTGATCAGGCTGCATGTAACCGACCCGACTCACTAAAAGCTGCAGGATGAAAACGTTTCAGTTTCTCTCCACAGTTTTCATGAAAGCAGACATGCCTGAGCAAATGCTGCTCTGTTTTCAGATCCTGTGCTTTTCGGTCGGGCCGTCATGTGACTCAGGGACCCGCAGACGCTGGTTTCAGTGAGGTTGAATCACGCCAGACAGAAAAAACAAAAAAAGAGAAGCACAGCGCTGTGGCGGCGAACACCAACGAGTCAAAGTCGCAGAATTTTGGAAACTTAAACCCCAAAAAACAAAACAAAGTCAGTGTGACTCAAAACTCCACTTGGAAAATATGATCCTCACATGTTGGGCAACCTTTGCTGCTATATGGAGGACAATAAGATCAACTGGACTGAATCTTTGCTTTCACAAAGCTCAGGGCGACAGTGGAGAGAACTGTTGAAAAGGAGCCATGCCTCCTGGTTTTAAAAACCAGAGCTGCACCGATGGCACGTATCTGGCTGATCACCGATATTTAAAAAGATCAATCTGCCCATACCGATTTATCTTTGGCCTGAAAAGTGGCTGAACATTCAGGCTGTTGTAAACGATTATTTTAGTAATTGGGTATTGATTATTCTGACGATTGATCGAGAAATCGTACAAAAAAAGGTCCTGTTCTGTTGTAGCTACTTAAGCTAGTAAAAGAAACACATGAAAGAGAAAATACTAGAAAAGGCTGGGAGGGGAAGAGTGCCCTCACATTAAATCAACTATATGCATCACAATAGATACGTGATCAATAGATAATACGCCTGACAGAATATCGACCGAACTTCAAGCCAGAACCGCACAGCATTCTGGGAAATGTAGGCAGAGAAAAAGCTTTAGCCGCTCAATCCAACACCCGCTAAGCTAGGTTGGTGGAATCAACCAACTCTCTCACTCTTTGGTTACCTAGCAACTAACTCACTCTTTGGTTGCCTAGCAACGATCTGTTGAGTTACTTGCTGAAACACTGACGCTAAAATTGCCTTTAGTGACTGGATCATCATTTTCTTCAGTCTGGATGGAAACCATTGTTACTTGTCTCTTCAATTTAACATTGTGATTTTTTTTCTTTGTAAATTCTGTTATATTTCTGTCATGTAAAGCATTTCAAGCTGCCTTGTTGCTGAAATCTGCTACACAAATAAAC
>NW_006800374.1:408402-429361 GCF_000485575.1 Poecilia formosa
TATTTTTTATATTTATAAGAATTTAGATTCATCCTGACAACAATAAACTCCAGATTTTAATGTGTGTTATTGGGATTTATTTTTTACACGGTTGGCTCCATAACAGAACCAATAAATATAATTTAAAAAATATAATTAAATGAAATTATTCTGTGATAAATCAGACTGCTGCACTATTCAATCACCTTTAAATAGTTTTATTTTGGCGAGGTTTATCTTTAGTACAGCGGGTATTTGTGTTTATGCCCATAAAACCTAATGCCAAAAAAGACTGGAAAAGGTTTTTAGATACTTTTTATCATTAGTTTTTGTTGTTATAAACTTTTAAGTTCATATTGTACACCTCTATAAGCAATAAAAGCTTCAATATAGGAATAATACATGTTTCCTTTAGGAAAAATACGTCACAAAGATACAAAGTTCCTTCCTGATGCGTTTCCCTCTATTCTCAATACATTATTATTAAAATATCAGTCTCCAATGTCCTGTGTGGGCTTTGGATAAACAAACGCTGAATCCTTTTGATCAACATTGACCGACAGCTCGGTTTTACAGCGCGTTAGGGGTCATAAACTCCCTGAACAACAACTGTATCTTTCCATGACACAGAGAACGAGCTGCAGCTTCATGCCTGACTCACTTCCTCTGTTTCTCAATGAAACGCTGCGTTTTTATCAGCTCCAGTCACAAAGGCAGGGCGCTGATCCTGGAGCTTTTATGCTGTTTCCCAACCGCTTTCTGTTCACTCAAAACAGAGAAAGTTCATCAAAACGTCTTATTAAAAACATCCTGAACTATTCGCCGTCTTTTGTCACAGCAGACTCAAGGCTCTGCTGTGATGTTTTTATGAAGGAGCTAATCAATAGAAATGCTTTCTAATGGTTTCCATCATCAATAATGGAGACAGGCTGAGAGCGGCGCATCGGAAACATTCAGCACTTTAAGAAGCTGCACTTTCTTATTAATATCCACCTGTATTTATTTCATCATGCAACATGGTAAGACTCACTGTAGTGTAAATAAATATGATGCTAAAATGTTCTCCAGTCTATGTAAGGAGCGATCCAGAGTTAATTCTCACTGCAGAGATACAGAAACACCAAAACACGGATCAATTATTTAAAAAAACAGACATAATTCAGGGTGAAACATGGTTTTTACCAACATGGGCTGAAATGGCGCTCAGGGAGGAAGAAGCAACAAGAACTCAGGGACATTTCTGAAGCTAAAGTTTAAAGTTTTCGGCCATATTGACTGTCGTTAAATTTGGTTTAAAAGGGGGGGAAGCTTTCAAGCCTGAGAACATCATCCCACAGGTGAAGTACGGTGGTGGCAGCATCATGTGAAGGTGTTGTGATGCAAGACGGAGTGGTGAAGAACCAACCTGAAACTTCGAAATGGACCCTAATTAAAGCTTGAAAAGGCATTAAATCACATTAGTTGTTGCCATAAAATATCTCAATCTCAAAAAGCTGCTTGGATGTAATATTTGGTAGGAATTTTCAGGCATTCACATTTTGCACATCGATCAAATTTTCAGCCAGTTGGAAGGTTTCTAGCTAAACTTAATGAACAAAGACAATCTGTAATGGCTGACAAGCTAAACAATTATAGAGCAGTCTAAAGGCACAGAAGGAAAAATCAATAATTGATAATATGATTGCAATTTTCTGCTATAGTAGCTGAAAATGAAATAATGTAAATCCTCATAAGAGAGTTCATTTATGGTGTTTTCGCAACTGATAGTCAAGCAGAGTCGGTTTGATTGGACACCAAAGTTGCACCATTTGTTACATTTTCAGCTGGTGTCAAACGAACCCCTTGAAAAACCTGTTCCCCTCCTCGCCTGTGGGGGCGCTGCACCAAGAACCACTGAAGAAGACAATGTATGGAACTTCCTTCTTCGCAAATGTTAACAAAAATGGAGTGCCGTCAGATTTTAGTGGTTGCACGATTTCTCTTTAGTCTTTGGTAAACAAAACAATGACCCATTTTTTATGCTAGTGCTAGTTAGCATGTTTGTTTTGGTTGTAATTAACCATAATGCCCTGCGTCGTAGTTCGCTTCCTGACTTTGGAGCCGTTTCTAGTCCGCTTGGCATTCACTATGCATTCAAACCGTACCACACTTCACTTCAACAGAACCGAGACCAAAGTTCAGTTTTTTGGTCCAATTTTGCGTTCACACCGCTCCAGACGAACTGGACTTTCTAGATCAGGGGTCCCCAAACTTTTTCCTGCGAGGGCCACATGACTGTTCCCTTTTCTGGCCAGGGGCCGGTCTTAGTTTTTCGAGAAAGAAACCTTAGAAAAGTTTTGTTGATGGGGGGGGAGGAGAGAGAGTGAAACTGTGGACCGGGAGGGGGAAGAGAGGAACTGTGGACCGGGGGGCGAGAGTGAAACTGTGGATGGCGGGGGCTGGATTACTGCCGACGACATATTAGCGTTTGTAGATAGATTTTTACCCAGAATGCAAATGGAAAACAACCGTGAGCGAAACTGTGACTGGTACTGACTAGTATATATTCCATTGAGGGAAACTAAGTTTCATATCTGCTCAAGAGCCCCCCTGGTGGTTGAAGAAAAATCCACATATATATGAAAAAAAAACACTGAATGCTCTCTGGTGTTGTTCAGGGGGCCGGACCAAATGAGGAGGCGGGCCAGATCCGGCCTGCGGGCCGTAGTTTGGGGGCCCCTGTTCTAGATAAACAAACTGGGGTTCAATTAAAGTGGATTAAACTTTAAACCCTTGCTTTTTAACGAAGGGTGTGAATTCACCCTTAGTTAAAAAGTAGCTTAAGGGCTCTCTGGGTTCACCTGTAAAGGTGTGTGTTAGCAAGGTGGCTAACTAGCCTGGCCCTATTACACCAATCCTACCAATGGGAATGGTCCAAAACTACAGAAAACTATAATAAGAAGCTTATGGAAATACAAAAAAGAAATACTTGACCAAAGCCAAATACAGATGTAAACTTGTGATTTTTTAAAAAATATCTCTAAAAATTGAATAAGGAAACGCTACCTGACATAAAACAAGACAACCTCAGCCTGACTTACTGTAAGAAAAGGTGTGTGTGTAATTATGCCTTATCAGCTGGATCTTTATGGAAGGCAGACCTGCACACTTTGCTACTGATGGATAACGGCGACGTCAGATTGGACATAATGCAGCCGTGGCGTTTACAGAACATTATCGGACCGACCTGAAAGCCCAGCTGGCTCTTTAGACAGAGCACTTTGGCTCGGAGTGAAAGATTTAAAACTGATCCACACTAACATGAAAAGAAGCAAGTTGGAGTAAATCAGAAACAAATTTGAGAATATGGTTAAAACGACTAAAGATAAACCACTTTTTTAACCCCAGTTGTATAATCTCACTATTATTTTACATCAAACCTTTTGTTTGTCCTGGTATTTCAAAGAAGAGAAAACAGGCCCACAGCATCACAGATCCTCCACTGTACTCAACAGTCAGCCTGAGTTGTTATCCACATATTCACCTTTGGTTTTTATTTGTTTTTGCCAAACCCATCTGGAGTGTTTGCTGTATTTCCAGTTAAAGTCCCAGTAATGGTTACCCAACTCCACACATTCACCTTAGCGATAAGAGCTCCACCATCCATCAATCTGTGAAATAATGCGGTTACAAAGGAATGCTTTGCTGCAGCATTCAAGTGCAACGCATGCAAATAATTTCCAAAATAACTTATTGTGACATTAATTAACTGGTGCCTTCATTCTAGACATTGAGAAGGCAGCACATTCACCAAGGTTTCATGGAAATATCTGCATTTTCTTTTCCAACTGTATAATTTTTTGCAATTTTTGGTAACAAATTTGAAGTTACAATAAAAATCGAGAGACATAAATAACCCAATAATTTAATCTTTTAACTAAGTTTTATACATATATATTAGACAATAGTGATATATTCTTATTATTAATATAATAATAACAATAATAATAAGTATTGCTATAAGCTTATACATGATTATTACTCAATTTTAAAAAGTTTTAAAGAAAATTTTATTTGCTGTTTTGTTTATAATGGATATTTAGAAATCCAATTCCAGTTTTAATGTTAATTAGAAATTAAAGTTTGAGAGAGTTTACTTGTATTATTATCATCTTATTAGTTGGAAATAATCACAAAAATCAATATTATTGTTTGCTATGTTTAAAGAAAAGCATCAAGTTTTCCGTTTCTCAGTTGAGTATTTTAAGTAATAAGAACAGGATGTGAGTCACTTTCTTTCAAAACGTTAGCTATATTTACTCGAGTTTAATAAAGTCAATCAAAGCTGATTTGGTCGTATTTTCAGTAAAAGTTACTGGATAAACCTTTTGTATTGTACTTTCCACTTTCCACTGTAAGAAAACTACAAATCAAAAGTCTCGATTTGCATCTACAGGTCAAATTTGCATCATTTTTGAACTGCAGCGGGAGGCCACAGAAAATCAGTCCAAGTGCCACAAATGGCCACCGGACCGCACTTTGAACACCCCTGAGATAAAGACAGCAGCCCTTGTTATTGTTAGAGGAGAATCCCACAAGGACTACTTGCATACAATGGACTCGTTGTTCTCTCCTACACTTACTTACTTACTTACTTTTAAATACGATGCAGCAATATTTACACACTGTCAAATGCGGTAAAAATACGATTTTTAAACGCGTGGACACCTGTTGTTGGTCGTGTTTTTTGCTTTTTCTTCTTCTTAGAGTTTACAAGCAGCAGACATGAGGAAGCAGCATGTCAGAACAAGCAGGATGTGGCTCAGGATGGCAGAAGTAACCCAAAACAATCAAGCAGCCTGCGGCGGGTTGTCGTGTCTCATTGAGGGGGAAAAACGGCAGCACCGCAACAATGCGTGATGCCCACCCGCCGACAACTAAAACGTCAAATAAACGCCTCGTGAATTTTTAATCACAGTGGGAAAAGTTTAAGCTACATCCAAACCCCGAACCAGGCGGAGGAAAGAGAGAGGACCCGCTGACCAGACATGTTAAAAACCTTCTTCCTGTCTCTCCTGTTTGTTGCTACAAAACGAACCCGTTACCTTTGTACTGCAGAGGGCTGCCGGTTCGGATTTTCACAGTTCCGCTAATGGACTCCCCCGGACCGTAAACCACCTTGTTGTTGGCAAAAGTGATGTCAAATTCCTGTAGCTTTCCCATAGCTCCGCTCCGGTACTCCTCTGTTCCGCGTCTGACTGAGGCGCCGCTCCACTCTCACCTGCTGCTGCGCCGCGAGCCCACCCTCCCGCCATGGCAACCCGTGACGTCACCGCGCCCGCTAACAACGCATGCTAATTTTTTACCAATATTTTCCCTAAAACCTCAAACTTACGAACCACAGTCCCGTTCATGTACCTTAAACTGTTTTGAAAAGTTATAACAATAAAATAGATACTGAATAAATCAAATATTTACACACATAAAACAGCATTTTGGCAGCAAAAAGGTGATTCTTAGCGTGCTAACAGCTAAACGTGTAGCATGATAAAGTTGGTACCAAAAACATCTAAAGATACGTCGCACTAAAATGGCTACCGGTATACTGAAATGGATTGTTTTTTTATTGAAGCTGCTACTGCTAAATTATGTTAAAATTTTACAAAATTTTTACTCAAGTAAAAGAAAAAAGTAGCCAACAAGAAATTACTCAAGGAAAAAAAAGTATTTGGTAAACTGAATTACTGATCAACCAATCAAATTACACATCATTTAATATTTAATGTGTGTATTTAGGGGTAAAAAATAACAATAATTCATAGAAATAAAAAAAATAAAATCAGGCAAAAGAAAATTTTTCCAAATCAGTTCTTTCAATGATCTTACTGCTGTCAATCAACCCTGTGAACACCCTCCTAAATTTGATGATTTCATTTTCAAATACTAAAGTAACTATTTAATTTAGTTTGCTTAATTAAATTGGCAATACTCATAATTACAACAATCAAAAATTTTACCACAAAAACTCAAAAGTACCTAAAAAGTCTATTTTTCTGTGTCTGAAGGCTTCCTGTCTGGTTATACTTCCTGCTTTCAGAGATGAAAACTCAAGCAAGCTAAATCCATGATAATGTGGTGTTTGTTATCCACTAATCTAATCCTAGGAATCATTTTAATTGCCATGAGATTATTTTTTAATGTTTACTTACTGAAAACATTTTCCTGAAACAGATTGAGTAGTAAATTGTGTTGATGCCGTGAGGCTACCAGTGAGGTAAAATGTTAGCATTCCCATTCATCACTCTGACGTGGATCAATGATCAAGATTAGATTATCTCATTCATTCATTACGTCTCTGAAAACTGGATACCAAGAGTTTTCTTTTCTATGTTTTGATGCTTTTCACTGTGAAGCATTTCTGTTTATGGGAACAGGAACAGTTTTGGCTCTTTCCAGGTATTACTGACTGATTTATAGGTCCATTTTGTGGCAATTTGTGGGCTGTAGTTATGAGAGAAAATCCAACACCGCCATCTAGTGTACAACTGAAGGAATTGAATACTACTAAGTAAGTAATTTTCTCACTGGAAACCTTTTCCAAACACAAACTTTAACGTGTCTGGTCTTTAAACTTTGGTTGTTGTTTTTTTGTTTGTTTTTTTAAGTATTGTCCATTATTTAGCTCCATACATTTTCCAATCATGTCTCACCAGTTTGTTTACTGGCTAAA
This sequence comes from Poecilia formosa, assembly GCF_000485575.1. Lineage (NCBI taxonomy): Eukaryota > Metazoa > Chordata > Actinopteri > Cyprinodontiformes > Poeciliidae > Poecilia > Poecilia formosa. The sequence continues at coordinate 415,091 of NW_006800374.1, forward strand.
ATGGTTTCATCTTTATTGAGGCAGGATGTTTCTTGGAGTGGGAACTGGAATTTTATTTGTAAAGGTAATGTAACTCATATTTTAAAAAAAGTTTCTTAGCCTCCAAATTGATCAAACTGAGCTCTGAACTTTGATTCTTTTACTTGCTTTTATTATATTGTGTGAGATGAAGCATGCAGTTCGTTTTTTTCCCCGCACTCCAGAACATTTGGAGTATCCAACGCTGGGAAAACAACTTCAACCAGACTTTTTATGGATTCTTTTTGTTTTGTACAAAGAGACAAAGAAACTAAATAATAATTCTTTCACTTTTAATCCACTTCAGACAGGAAAACGTGAAGTTTAACATGCAGACACTTATATTGTGACAGTGATACAAACACAAATGTCTAATTCAAGCTCTTCTATGATTACATTTACATTTAAAACAAAAATGGCTCACAGGCCCGGACGGATTGTGAGGTAAAGACACCTGAAGAGACACTAAAACAATGAATAAATCTAATTCTGTTTACATTTCTACTCGTTCTCATGCGTTTGTTTCTCATTGTGTCCATTCAAATCCACTTTACAGCTCATTTGATTTGCATCTTTGTTTTCAGATCCTCTTTATTAATCATTTGCATCTGTTTTAGTTATTTTGCATGCTTCAAGTTTGACTAGTGCGTTTGTTTTCTTCTTCTTATTCTTTAGATTCTGTTGGATTTTTGTGCATTTTTGCCACCATTAAGTTTTTTCATTGCGTTTGGATGAAATTTGTTATTGTTTCATATTCATTATATGCCTCTTTTTCACTGTTGTTGTCTATTTGGGGTCAGGTTAAACATATTTAGTGTTCTTTGGCTGACAGAACTTTCTAAATATATTCTCAGCTTTTAGTTTTTTCAGATTTTATCATATTATAATAAAATTCAATTCATTTTAATGGTATTTTATGTGACAAATCAACATTAAAAGCTTTATCTAAAAAAAAGCCCAGCAACCTAAAATTAAGCAAATAAAATAGCCAGATTTTTTTTCAAAATGGATATTTATTATAGATCCAAAACTAGAGATTTTTACGAAGGCATATTACGGTTGTATTTTAAAAAACAAACAAAAAAAGGAGTAAATTTTCATAAACATTCTTCAAAAAACCAAAAAACAGAGGAAACTTTTCAGTTTGAAAAGTTTAAAATTTGCTAGAAAAAAATTCAGAAATTCTGAGATTACTCAAAATTTCAGAGGTTTTGTTTTGGAAACGTGCTCCTCCTTTTTTCCTTCTTCGAATACAACATTGTAGATTTTTCATGTCTGCTGTACTTAAAGCATCTAACTTTCTGTTTCTTTTTGGCTTGATTAAACATATTTATTTTCAGTGATAAGAACAGGATTTGGGTGATTTTTTTTCCCAAAATATTTGCTATATTTAGTCAAGTTCAATAAATTAAATTAGGAATGCATCGATACAAAAGTTTGGGCTGATATTGATATCCGATATCAATATTTCTTTTGTGGTTGATAACTGATAGTATTTACATTTCACTTTTGTTCCGACACCTTTGAAAAAAAACTCCCAACCAGAAATGGATAAAAGATAAATGTTGGTTGTTTATTACTCAGACCGATACCAATATGTTAAAAAAAAAAAGACTGATATTGGCCGATACTGATGTTGAGGTGGGTTTATCATGCATTACTAAATTAAATTAAAGCTAATTTGGTCGTCTTTTCAGTAAAAGTCTGTGGGTAAACATGGTTTGTTATAAAACAGAAACACTTTGTGTTTTACTTTACATTCTCCATTGTAATAAAATTAATTCCTTAATCATTTTACCCTTTTTACAAATTAAAAGTCTCCGTCTGCATCTATCAGCCAAATTTGTATAATTTTTTAAATGCAGATGGGGGCCACACAAAATGACGGCACTTTGAACACCCGTAAGTCAAAAACAATCACATTTATCTCCCTTCACTCTGCAGTGTGAAAGCAGCCTAAGCTAACTCCTCTATCTTGCTCTATTCTTCCGTTGGATCGAGGAGGCAGGTTTGAGCGATTGCCATGGTAACGGTGTAGGGGTCGCAGTTAGCTGCAGGGCGGCGGTCCTCAAAGTAGCCCCGCTTGTCCTTGCCCACCTGCCGCGGGATGCGGATGCTGGCGCCGCGGTTGGCCACGCCAGCGGAGAAGTCGTTGATGCTGGAGGTTTCGTGCAGACCGGTGAGGCGCCGCATGTTGTCCTTTCCGCCGCGCGGGTCGTACACCTCGATGTGCTGCTTGTGCTTTTTGCCCAGCTTCTCAATGGCCAGCTCAATGTACCTGTCAGGAGAGGGAGAGAAGAAAGAGCTCGACTCATTATTTTTAAGTCGGAATTGAAGATGTTTGCGCTTTTAAAAGGGGTTCATGCTAATTAAATTAAAATTCTGCATAGATCTAAAGTAATAACCTACTTTAAGCACATTTAAATAAAAAAATGTCTTGTGAAATAATCTGCCAATGGAACTAGAACTGGGTTGCTAGGTGACAGGTTGGGGTTGCTAGGTGACAGGCTGGGCTTGGCTGGGGTTGCTAGGTCACAGGCTGGGCTTGGCTGGGGTTGCTAGGTAACGGCTCAGTGAAATAGTCTACCAATGGAACTAGAACTTTTTCATTAATATTAAGGAATTATTGACAGAAAATCTCCTATTTCTTGCTGAAAAGCTATCTGTAAGTTAGATTTGTCTAATTTTAAGTGTACTAAGATATTTGCATTAGAAACTAGACTAAAAATAGTTTGTAAGATTTTGTGTTTTTACAGCTCTTTATAAGCAAATACACCACTTTAATCAATTCCAAACCCCACATGAACCCATTTTTGTTACAATGAAGGGATATTTAGCTTTATGATGAAGCAAATAAAAATCATGTATTTATAAATATCTACTCACTTCAGTCCTTCTTCTTCCCTCATCTGCTGGGTGCTGACGTTGGTGTGGCAGCCTGCGCCGTTCCAGTTGCCTGTTATCGGCTTGGGGTCCAGGGTGGCGACGACCCCAAAGTCTTCACACACACGATGCAGCAGGAAGCGCGCCACCCAAAGATGGTCACCCATCTCAATGCCTTCACAGGGACCCACCTGGAACTCCCACTGGACAGGGAGACAGTCATGTTACAGCAGGAGTGTCCAAAACAGTGAAAGTAGTGCCAAAAAACACCAACAACCTAAAATCTATTATTGTACATTCAAAACCTGAAGGGGATTTTTAGATTGGTGAATTAGGGCCTATGTAGATTTAAAAAACAAAACAAAAAAAAGTTTTTTTTTCCCACAAATTCAGAAATGCTCTGGGGAAAAAATTGGGAATTTTTCAGAGTTTGAAAAGTTAGAAATTTGCTAGAAAAAAAAATCTGAAATTTTCTCAAATTTTCTTTGAAAAAATGTCAAAAACATTTGTGAATTTGAACAGCTGAAAAATCTCAGACATTTTCTAGAAAAATGTCAAGAATGTTCACATTTTAGAAATTTTCTGAGTTTGAAAGTTTTTGTAGGTTTCTGAGCTTAATCTCAAAATTTCCGGGTTTTTGAGCTGGAAACTTTCTCCTCCTTTTTTCTTATGCACCGTCATAAATTTTGCACATTTTCAGTTTCTTTTGGGCTCGACTGAAAAAATGTATTTTCAGAAACAAGAACAGGATTTGGGTCACTTTCTTTTAAAACGTTTTCTATACTTAGTCAAGTTTAATAAATTAAATTAAACCTGATGTGGGGACGTCAAAGCCATCTTTTCAGTAAAAGTGTCTTGGTAAACATGGCTGCTTATAAAAACACAAACACGTTTTGTTCTTCTTTACATTTTCCATTGTAAGAAAATGATCTCAATAATAATTTTACCCTTATTACAAATTAACAGTCTCCATCTACATCAGTTGGTATCATTTTTGAATTGTAGCGGGAGGCCGCACAAAATCAATCCAAGGGCCACAAATGGCCCACGCGCTGCACTTTGGACACCCCTGAGTTAAAGGAACCATTTCGATGATTCAGTTTGGTTGTTTCTACAGGCTGCTGATCTACCTGAGACGGCATGACTTCAGCGTTGGTGCCGCAGATCTGGATGCCGGCGTAGAGGCAGGCTTTGTAGTGGCACTCCACCACGTCCCGTCCGTACGCGTGGTTCGCTCCGACGCCGCAGTAATACGGGCCTTAAGGTGGAGGAAAAACTAAATCTGTAAAACTAAAGTGGCTCAAAATGGAAAGATATTTATTTGGTTTATTTTTTCCTTTCTTGTAACATCGGGAATGTTGGAAAGTTTGTTTCTTTACCCGTAGAAAATCATGAGGTACCTGCTTTGACCGTTTCGTTTTAGACAGATGTGAATGTGAAACAAATCAGATGCACTGATTTTAAAAAATAACATAGTTCCAGAGTTGGGCAGTAACTAGTTACATTTACTTGAGTAACTTTTTAGAAAAAAAAATACTTTTAGGAGTACTTTTACTACGCTGTAGTTTGGGTAATTTTATTTTAAAGTATCTGTACTCTGTAATGTCTTAAGATTTTCTACCCACTGAATGACAAACAATAACTGTTTTAACCAAAACTCCACCAGACACAGACACACACCTGCAGTTTTATTTTAAGTTTCTGAAGTTTTTTACTAAAATAAACTGATTTGGGAAAATTTTATTTTGCCTGATTTAGTTATTTATATGAATTATCATCATTTTGGTCTTTAAAATAAATAAAAAATCCACTTAACTTTGTATTTTGGTCTGTCAGTTTATGTAAATTTTAAATATTAAATGATTGATAATTTGATCAGTTAGTACCTGAATAGACATTTCACCAAATACTTTCTATTTTTACTTATCCCTCTACTCACTTCTGTTTAATGTGCAAATTTTAAGCTTTTCTTTGTTCTTCAAAATAAAAGAGGAACTTTGACTTTATAATTTACTCTAACCATAAAATAAACACATTTTAACCTAAAACATGATGAAATCCCAGTAAAATAAATGTAAATTGTGAATATTTTTCCCTGCAGCTCTCTGGAGCGCTGCTTCACCTTGTGGTGCTGGGAACCCTTTTGAAGGCCAGCTGAACGGATGCCCGTCTACCCCCAGCAGGGTGTACTCCTGCTCCATGCCGAACCACAAGCAGTGATCCTTCACCTGCTGCATCACTTGGTTGCAGCTGTGGCGATGGTTGGTTTCTGGAGGAGAAGGAACCGAATGAAACGCAGCACAACTCGTTTCTCCAAATGTAAGCGGAGGTGGACGTACCGGCAGGAAGGCGGTTGTATTTGAGGACTTCACAGAGGACGAGTTTGTTGGGGTCAAGGGTGAAGGGATCCCTGAACATGCGGACTGGGATGAGGTACATGTCGCTGTTGGAGCCTTCGGCCTGGTAGGTGCTCGACCCGTCGAAGTTCCACTCTGGGATTTCTGATGAGGAGAGGAGAAAAGCGTTACGCCCCCATCACCCTGCTGCAGGGCAAAAAGCTGCTAGCGAACGATGACTAGCTTTGGTTTTAGCTGTTAAGCTGTCAACATAACGTGCTAAATCTTAAATGTACACCTGGTATATAAAAGTGCTTTGTACTAATTACCAACATCAAGATAACAAGGTCAAGAAAAAGCTTTAGGAGAAAACACATTGTGAGGGAGAGGGAAGCAGTTCAGCTATGCTAGCTTGACTATGACAACCTTAACATGTAGATGTGATGTGAAATTCTATGTGTTTAATGTCAGCTAAAAAATAAAATAAGGCGACATAAACACCAACTCTGACAGATCATCAATAGAGCAGGTATTTAAATGAGCTAATAAACTGCCACCGAGTTAGCCTAGCTAATAGCATTGGGAGCTAATCCAGCCTGAAAACATAAAACTGTAAGAGACTGAATGTTCTTTGTGTGGGAAACTTTTGAGTGTTTTTTTTGGTGTTGAATCCTGAAACGTAAAGTGGCGTTGCTGTCAGTTGCTATGGCAACAGAGAGCGAGAGAAAAAAGTGGTTTTCAGTTATTGTTCAAAGGTTTTCTGCATTATTTTCCCTTTGCTGTGGCACAGTGAACTGAATTAACAATCCCTACACCTCCAAGTTTCATATAGTTTTTCTACCACGGAAATCAAATCAAAACTGCTTCGATTTGATTGATAAAATAATATTTAGCCAAACTGTTATCCTGACAGCTCTAGAGTCAAAAACTATGGCGGACTGGATTTAGCCTCCGGACCTCGAGTTTCACACGCGTAGTGTAGCATGACCAAAAGGCTGGATTTGTAACATTCTCCACGGCGTTGACGTCACGGGAAAAAATAAAATCCTGCTATCTCATGTTCTGATCAACTGAGAAAGAAAAAAGAAAGAATGCTGCAGAAAGAATGCGTTCAGATTTACTGAAAAGAAAATATTAATCGGCTTCCCATCATACCATAAAATATGTGAGCTGCATTCCCACAGAATAAAAGCAAGGCTGTCTGACAGGCGCGGCAGAAAATTTTCTCATTAAACGTGACTTGAGTTTCCAGTAAAACGTGCAAAATGACAGGAGAAAATATTCTCTTACTTTATTAAGATGATGCCAAGTTTCTGTTTGTTTAACCTCTGATCAGATATAATCTAACTTCTTAGAGTGAGCTGGGAAAATTTAGGGTAATTTTAGAAATACATATATTTGACAAATATATATAATTTTTTTACACTATCAAATAAAATCAACAAATTAAAGTAAAAAAAGTAAAATTATATACTGTAAATTATTTTTTAAATCAAAATTTAAAAAATGTAAATAAATTATGAATTTCATATTGTAATAAATTTAATAATAGTTTTGGTTTTTTCCATACTAATTTTAATCTTTTTCTTTAGAGATCGTTTCCTGATTTATTTTATTATTTGTACTTTTTCTGATCAGTTACTTTTTTTATTTTTTACGATTATGATTTGATTTTATTATTTTTATTTTAATAATTTCTTCTAACTGTTCTAAATTAAACAATTATCAAGCTTTATAATTTAGAAAGATCAACATTGACAGTGTTTTTATATTATACGTTGTAATTACATTACATTATATATGTGAATTATTCATATTTTTGAGATATCTTTTTTAATATGCACATATGCTGTCATAACTTGCCTAATAATTTATTTAAATACATTTTTGTAATTGTAATAAATATCATATAATTATCGTACAGGAAGACCTTAATGAGTTAATTAATGTTTATCATTTTTATTTATCTTCATCACTTCCAGCCCGTATTTAACATATTTGCTTTTCTTAAAGAGGCTGTTTTATTAATAACATAACTTTATTTGTATGTTCACCTTCGATGCAGGTGGGTTCTGAGTCCAGGGTCCTGGTCTTGTTGCGCAGCCCCTCTCCGGTGCCGTCCACCCAGATGTAGGTGACCTGGCACTTCCCACCCTGGCCCAGGCCCATGTACTGCTGCCGGACCGCCTTGTTGAGCAGTGAGCTGCTGGACACAGACGCCATGGTTTCCTGCAGCCACAAACGTTTCACCAACACATTTTTACACCAATTCCTCCAATCAGCTTCTTTATTTCACAACATGGATCACACAAACACATGGATCATTTTTATTTTCATCAAATTAAATTAATCACAAACATATTTTTGCTTCCAATTCACTGAGAAACCCCTCCAGAGATATTTAAATAGACATATTCTTAATTTTTATGAGTAATTCTAAGCATAAAATTCAGCCAATTTGTGTCACTATAACCAAAAAAACGTTCAACAGACAGATCATTATAAAATGGTGCATATTTCTACAGAACAATTATACGTATTTTATGAAAATATAAATTAAAAAATCTGAAAAGTGTGGCATGCATTTGTATTCAACTTCATACAACCACATTTAGCTGCTGCTATGGTTTCTCCTGAAGATAATTGGATTTTATCAAGAGGAGTTAAAAGCAGCTTTTGTAAAGTATAAATCTAAAACAATTTTACAGGGGGGAAAACATGCAAACTAATCACAAAACAACATAAAATCTGACAGTTTATTAGCTTCAAGCCTCATTTTGGTCTAAAAAGACAAAGAACATATTTGTAAAATAAAAACTTTGGAAAATTATCCAGACAGAAAGAATCACATCTATAAAGTGCCAAACATTCACAGTCTCTAATTTTATTTATATTTTAAACAAAAATTGGATGTGGAAAATAATTTAACTTCTTCCTAATATTCAAAAGAAAACTGTTAATTTGCATTAAATCTGTCAGATCCTTATAAGTAGCTTTAAGTTTTGAGCCTGGAAGGCTTCCTTGTCATAATTTTTAGCAGTTTTTCTCAGATTTAGGTCAGGACTCTGGTGGGACGCCTCATAGTCCAATCAGGTCAAAATAAAGATGTTCACCCAACTAAAAGATTACCTTCAACATAAATCTGTGCAAGAAAAGTTTAGATTTTGAAATAAACAAGGTTTGTTTACTCAGAGTTTGAAACTGATTTTCTGTCTCAGAAGTTTAACTGAACAGGATTAAAAGCAACAGACAGTGAACACCAGCCTGTGGGCTCTAATATAAGTCAGTGTGTCATCAGCATATGTGAACATTTCCAATATATTACAAAATCAGGACAAACCCAACATTACGTTCATATATTGTGAAATTTATGTCTATGTTTCTCTTTTCCTCCAACTATTTACTAACTACTGAACTACATATTCAACAAAATTCCCAAATTTACATGTAAATCAAAGGTTCAAACCAAAAATTAGAAATTATTAATCCACCAGTAACCCTACTGAGCAGGAGTTTGGTTTCTATGTTACATTTATTCTAAAACACTTGCACTTACGGTATGGCAGGTGGTTCCAGGTATAGTCTCTGATGTACTTGTCGATCGAGAGAGTGTCGAGTCTGATCAGATCAAACCTGTTTAAGGTATTTAAACTTCCTGCAGGATGGCATTTCAGAGGCTCTTCGCAGGTGGAGGAGGAGTTACAGGCTTTTCATTGAGTGCCAATGAACCCATTTGGTTGTTTTCTTGGAAATCAAAGTCAGTCAGAGGTAAAACAAAATTATCTGATGCAACAAAAACACATATCTGTAATTCTGACTCCTACAAGCTGGAAAAGCAAACAAAAACTTCAAACTGATATCAGCTAAGTTAACTGATAAGAACAGCGGAGGAGACGATAAAACCCAGGAGAGACGAAAACGAGCACCAAACCTGTGAGGCCTTCTGCTGATGCCGAGCGACTGCTGTTTGCTGAGCTGAGAGTCTCGCAGCTCACTGAACACAATTAGAGCGCAGAAGCTGCTGGACGTTCAGTTTCCGTCAGATTAGCTGTGAAGAGAGACGAGGCGGACAGAAATCCAGCGACTCAGTCAGAAAAACGGCTGAAGTCACACGAGACGCCAGAGAGGTGGAGGTGCAGAAGGAAAAACCACATCAACGTGATAAAATCAACACCACTCAACACAGGCATTACAATTAATAACTGGGTGACTTTATACGTCCAAGTACAAATACATTCACACATTCTAGGGGTGCACTGACTGCAGTTTTCTGGACGATCGCTGATTCTGATCTTTTAAAAAGCTAAACCTGCCGATTCCGATTTTAGCCGACACCAATTTTTTTGTCTGAAATGTTGCTCAGTATAGCAAGAGAGTTGTTGAGTTGGCAACACTGGGGTCACTTTTGTTAATTGAAAACGTGCAGGCATAACTTGGTGGGCAGGTCTGTCAATCAAACCTTTCTCACCGGAGAGAAAAAGAGGACAGTGGTGGATTCTTAGACCTTTGCCAAGCTAGACAAGATCAGTGGATAAGAAAAGCTTCGTAGGTAAAAATCGGCCGATCACCAATCTCCCAAATTTAAGGAAATCAGCACTAATAAATTGGTGCGGCCCGAGTAAAAACCAAGCTGCTTTCTCATTGACTGGATTAAACAATCAACCAAAAACAACGGGGTGGTCTAAGAAAGAGAACTGGACACATGCTTGGTAAGTCTTCTGGAGCTATTTGGACACTGAAGCATCACCAGATTATTCACATGTGTGACCATCTGGAAAAAGAGCCAAACTATCACCGTTAGATGAAAGGGAGCTGGTTGGTAAGAAGGGGAGTCCATCAAGCACCACTAAAGAAAAGAAGAGCCCGTTCCTCCAAAATGGACACCTGCAAACTGGATAGACATTTGACAAGCCAAATGACTTTTAGAGAGATGTTTGATTCACACACCTACAAACAAACCAGACGTTGGGTGCAAATGAACTGGAGTTTGTTTAAAGTGGACTAAGCAGGTCTGATGTGAATGCACTCTATGAGTTATCCTGCATGTCTCAGTCAAAGAGACTGGAGTGGTTAGTTAACCCAGTTCATCCTGAAGAACGACTGGTGACTCGCTCATGTGATTTCCTGTCAGAAGAGATGCCATTTACTGTAATCCTGCTCTCTATGCTGCAGATAATTACAGCTTTATTAACCTGTGAGTCCCTCTCTGACTCACAGGGTCCTTAAATATTTCCTTTAGCATGTTAATTTGAATGTTTGTCAGAGAAAAGACACCAAGATTATAGACAGATTAAAATCCTATTTTCTCTTATTTTCAACTTTCTCATGTATTCAATAAAAGAAATTGAAACAGGTGGCATTTATACGGAGCCTGATGATCAAACACAATCTGATGTTTGTCCAAAAAGAATGAACAAAACACTTACAAAGCATCTGTCAGTCTAAGAATCACTGAACTAGAAATTAATCTTTGTTTGCATTTATGATGCACTATCATTCACCATTTGACCACAGACTGGACACAAATCTTCTTCCTAATCTTCAGGGTTATGAAAAAAATCTAAGTTTTTCCAGTTGAATTTTCTCCACACCTCGATATTTCTGAGCTTTTACCCTTCACAGAAACATTTCACCAAAATCATTTGTGATTCTGTTTCATCTACGTATTTTCTTGTACATAGTTATTATACTTAGGGTGTTTTAACACCTGGTAGTCCAGTAGATTCAGTTTGATTGGGAACAGAAACTGCAACATTTGATTCATTTTCAGACTGCATTGTGTCAAACAAACCAAACACATTGAAGAACCTGTTAACCTCCTCACTTGTGGTGGCGCTACACCAGGAACCACTGAAGGTAACAACACAAAAACCTCTGAAGAAGACACTGAGCACAACCTCCTTCCTCACAAAAACTAAACAAATGGAGGAGCGTCAATAGGACCAGTTTCTTTTTGTGTTTGGTAAAAGTCCACAAGGCATTCCTCCATTAGCGCGAGACGTTTGTGTTTGATTCAGAGGTTGGACCAAGTTGGTGTTATGCAAAATTCACTGAAGACTCAAGTCTTTATCCTCAAGTCCAAAGTCTGAAACTTTTAATTTCATGTCTTTTTTTAACAATGCTGCAATTTATTATATGTTAAATGTAAATAAAATTGCACCTCAATATTGCACAGTTCAGTCAAACTTAGCCCCAAGAATGATAATACTTTAAACTATAATTTTCCAAAATACAAAGGAAAATAGGTATTTGAAAATCCTGCGACTTTGCAAGTTCTCCAACTTAAAAATCATGGAGGGTTTGAAATTTTCACCTTGGGATCATGTCCACACAGATCTAAAATCTGGAAATGGAGGAGTGCATGTGCATAAATGGTAATATTTAATCATGTTCCAGGGTTTCCCCCAGAAAACTTGCTAAGCCCGGTGGTCGGGGCGTCGAGTCGGTCCACCGTATTTTTGAATTAAAACATGTTAAGTTGACAGGAAATGTAAAAGTATTACTGTGTAATTTATATGTTACGGGAAAAGCTCTCCAGTGAAATGCTATTTAAACCCACAACTAGTCTAAAAACAACCAATTTGCACTTCTGTTTAATCCAAATTAAGTCAGCGGCTCCATCAGGCCCCCAGGGGCCCCATAAATGCTAATCATTTAAAACACACCACAGATACATAAATGTAACATTTGTTTATTGAGATTATCAATGCTGTTAAATTTTATTCAATTGTTTAGGCATACATCCATTTAATTATTTTAAATTGTTTAACATTTAAAAACAATTTAATTTAAGGAGCTGGCATTTTAAGCTCCTTAAAACTTGCAGCATTTTAAGGAGCTGGCAAGTTTACTTTGTAAAACTTCAAAGAACAATATTCATAGTTAGATTGTTTCGCTACCATAGCAACAATCTGATGCTGTGAGTTTAATCTTTGAATTTACAAATACAAATGAGTAAATTGCAATTATAACTTATTGCTTTTTAGGCTGGCCAATTAAACTACTCCATTCTCCCATATTTCACTAAATCTAACACAGAAGCTGTTAGAGGTGCTGATATTTTTAACAACAAAAGGGGCCCCTAAGTCAGATTCTGCTCCAGCCCTCATACAGCCTTGGACCGGCCCTGCATGATGAGTTAAATCTGCTGCACTACGTAGAGATGCACAACAAATGGGAGATTTAATTCAATGCTGTTAATGTGGCTTTAGTAGCTCTTCCGTTTCGTGTCTGTTGAGTTTTTAATAAGCGTCACAAACTATTCTGGTTGGTCGAGTTTATGGGACGAGTTTCTCAGATCACCGTGCGGCTGCACCGCGCGTATTAACTCTAAGTAGACAACGCATTTGATATGGTTTGATGCATCGTGTAACGGGAAAAATAATAATAAAATTGTATAAAATCAGCGTGATGCGTGACTCCGAGGAGAGCGTTAAAGCTCCTCACCGGGCTGAACCTGCATGATCAGGTTAGCGCTGCTCGTTATCCACAGATGGTCCGGCCAACTGGGACCACAGACATAAACTTTACAGGGAAGACAGACACAGAGCCACACGCTGGGCAGCGTGTTGAGATGTAAACGACGCATATAATTGTTCGTTCACAAAGATAAATCATTCTCAACGCTCCACAACGCGCCTCTGAATTCACTACAAGTTATTCCTGCGGTTCACATGGAGCTGCGCAACCAGAGCTAACGCGGCGGGTTTTAAACTCTTACCTAGAGTTTCTCCAGAGGACCATAATTCCTCACAGTAGATTGATGTAAATATCCATACAGGTCAGCCTGAGTCCAGTTTGAGTGAAAGGAGGCGCGAGGCAAAGCGCAGAGGCGCCAGCTGTGTGATTAGTTCATGCACTGTTGGGTTTAAATGCATAAACTATAAACCTATCTAGTATAAACCTATCCTTAAGGAATAAATCTGCTCTGCTAGTGAAATGCTAAGAGCAAAAGAGATGCTTGCAGCCCGGCTTTTAAAGACAAACAACAAAAAACAACAACAACAAAAAAAGATTCAATTTTTTTTTTCTAGAAACGTAAACAAGCAACGTTTAGCCTGGCGGCGGGGCTAGTAAAGCATGGCGGGCCGCCAGGCTTATAATACACTGGGGGAAACCCTGATATTCTTTAATAATATTTATTTACAATCATGTTTCATTTATTCAGTATATTTCTAATTAACAGTTGGGCCCATTTGTATCAATTATTGTCTTTTTTACCTAAGATAAACCTCAGGGTCTGATAAAACTTTGGGTATAACATTGGCAGGATTATTTTTAGGATCTGAAGGTTGAGGCGTAACCAAGATCTGCTTTGGGTGAACCTGATTGGCTGCAGCCTCTCTGCACTGAAACATGAGTCATAAATCAGGTAAACCAGTTTCTATTCTCATAAAATAAAACTCAGACAGTCACTGTGACTGAGAGCAGAAATGGAGCAGAATCAGTTCGACCGAGAGACTATCTCCTGTTCAATCTGTCTGGATCTACTGAAGGATCCGGTGACGACTCGGTGTGGACACAGCTACTGTATGACCTGCATTAAAGGTCACTGGGATCAAGAGGATCAGAAACGAATCCACAGCTGCCCTCAGTGCAGAGAGACATTCATACCAAGGCCTGTTTTGAAGAAAAACACCATCCTAGCAGCTTTAGTGGAGCAGCTGAAGAAGACTGGACTCCAAGCTGCTCCTGCTGACCACCGTTATGCTGGACCTGAAGATGTGGCCTGTGATTCCTGCACTGGAAGAAAACTGAAAGCCATCAAGTCCTGTTTAGTCTGTCTGGCCTCTTTCTGTGAGAAACACCTTCAGCCTCATTATGATTCAGCTGCATTTAAGAAACACAAGCTGGTGGAGCCGTCCAAGAACCTCCAGGAGAACATCTGCTCTAAGCATGATAGGTTGTTGGAGGTCTTCTGCCGCACTGATCAGAAGTGTATCTGTCTCATCTGTTGAATGGATGAACATAGAGACCATGAAACAGTGCCAGGTGCAGCAGAAAGGACTGAGAGGCAGAGAGAGCTGGAGGAGAG
>NW_006800374.1:429796-430658 GCF_000485575.1 Poecilia formosa
GACACTTTGAGGACGTGACAGCAGCTGTGTCAAAGCTCAGAGACAAACTACAGGATGTCCTGAGAGACTCATGGACAAACATCTCACTGATGGTCACTGAGGTGGATGTTCTACTGTCAGAACCAGAACCAAAGAGCAGAGCTGAATTCTTAAGATATTCATGCGAAATTACTCTGGATCCAAACACAGCAAACACATGGCTGGGACTATCAGAGGGGAACAGGAAGGTGACATGGATGAAAAAGGATCAGTTTTATTCTAGTCATCCAGACAGATTCACTTATTATTATCAGGTTCTGAGTAGAGAGAGTCTGACTGGACGTTGTTACTGGGAGGTGGAGAGGAGAGGGAGAGTTGCTGTGTCAGTCACATACAAGAGTATCAGCAGAGAAGGAGATGGGGATGAATGTTTATTTGGATATAATGATAAATCATGGGCATTAATATGTAGCAATAGTAAATTTGGTCACAACAGCATCTGGACCTCCATCTCAGGTCCAGATCCCTCCAGAGTCGGAGTGTACCTGGATCACACAGCAGGTATTCTGTCCTTCTACAGCGTCTCTGAAACCATGACTCTCCTCCACAGAGTCCAGACCAGATTCACTGAACCGATACTGGCTGGAGTTTATGTTTCTGATACTGGATCCTCAGCAGAGTTCAGTAAACCCAGATAGATTTCCTCTTGTCTCTCAGGTTGTTGATCAGGGTTCATGGTTCTGGTGGCTCTGCTGTTCTGATCTTCTTTATTTTTCCGGTTTAGTGATTGATGGACCTGGATTCAAGAACGGACTTAAAATAGGAAAAAAAAAACTCTTGGGTGTCATCAGGGTTTATTGTTTTGTTGTTTTTGTTTTTCTTA
>NW_006800374.1:430867-433841 GCF_000485575.1 Poecilia formosa
CGTCTTCAATAAAGAAACTTGATTATAGAGAAATGTTTAAAGTTTTCTAGTCATTATAAAGATAAATTGACAACCATTGAGTTTCTGCTCAGTGCAGAAACTTTTCTTCCAGAGTTTCTTATCTGATGCTGAAAAAGATCAGATGTTTGGTTTCGTCTTCATTCATCAACAACACTCTGCATCCACCAGCCCAGAAAGATCCTGGTAGCAGAAATGAAGAGGCGCTTGAAGCTCCTCCACTGTCAACATTTAGAAAATTGTAAGAAAAGTTGGAGACGTGTCATAAAACCAGTGGCGATAAAAGTGGGTCTGCACTGTATGCAACGCATAGGGACACAAAAACGATGTGGGGAAATTTTTATTCTAGTGGTCATGTTCTGCATTTAACAGCTGTTTGTGGATGCATGAAATGATCAGTAATAGAGGAACGGCACTGATGAGGTGCCTCCTCTCGTTAGGGTTGCCAACCGTCCCATAAACTGATGAATCGTCTCGTATTTGGCTGTTAATTGTTGCATCCTGTATTGAACCGAGACCAATTTGTTCCGTATTTCTATTCATGTCTGATAGACACACCTGTCACAGATCTCAACAATAATGACCAAAACAAAGGAAATATGAAGGTCAGCTAAATTGTAGTGGCAGGAGCTAAACAGGACCCCAGACCCTGGTGTCATGGTTACCTAGAGACGGACACTAAGGGGCCGCGATGAGTTGCTATCAACCTGAGTCTTTTCAAAATGTCCACCGATTCTCCACCGTCCTTAGAAGCAAAACCTCTGGCAGAAATACAGACGTGAGCAGGAAGACGCACATCCCAGGCTGAACAACGTCAGAGAAGTTATATAGATTTAAAAAGGAAATGTGTCTCGATATTCAGTGACGCATGGAGAGCTGTGTGTTATCAGACCGAACCCCCTGAGAGTTCGATTGTACAAAACCTCCCCAAGCAAAACAGACTTTATAGGCAAAAGAGCCAAAGTTTGATTAAAGTGGACTGAGCAGGGCTGGTGTGAATGCGCCCTACGTTTTTATTTGTACTCCTTCAAAATATTTCTGTGCCTATATACCAATTGCATTAATTTATTTAATTCATAGTTATTGCCTCTTGGTCAGATTTTTACAGTATTAACATTTCGTTTCATTGCCTTGTGGATGACATCCAGATTTATATGCCCCTAAATCGACTAGATGGTAAAAATGAATCTCTACACGTATTAATAGATTGTTTATCTGAAGTTAGATCATGGATGGAGCTAAACTTTCTTCACCTCAATCATAGCAAAACTCAAGTCATATTATTTGTCAAAACCTTCACACTAATAATCCAGACTCGATACTTGATTCTTCATCTCCGTTTTGTCGGACTTCAGCCAGGAATCTTGGTTTTATCTTTGATAACTGTTCAAAATTCAACAACCAAGTTAGTTCTGTTGTTAAATCAGGTTTTTATCACTTGCGGATTTTAGAAAAGGTGAGATCTTCATTTTGTTTTAAGGATTTTGAAAGAATTATCCATGCTTTCATTACATCTCGATTGGATTATTGTAATTCTTTACATAAAGGCCTGGATAAATCCCTGATTCAGCATCTTCAAGCGATCCAGAAAGCAGCAGCTCGGCTTCTTACAGACACCCAGAAGAGAGACCATATAAGGCTCGCATTGGCCTCGTTTCACTGGCTATCTGTTTCATATCCAATAGATTTTAAGATTCTTTTAACAACTTTTAACAACAATTTAAAGTTTTAAATGGGTTAGCTCCTCCTTATCTCCAGGATCTTTTGAAACTTCATTCTGTGTCCAGAACTTTACGATCAAATAATCATCTGCTACTGAATGTTCCTCAGACTCGACTTGAGAGAAACGGAGATCTGGCTTTCTCGGTGGCTGCTCTGACTCTATGGAATAATCTACCTTTCCAGATTAGATCTGCCCACAGCCTGGATCATTTTAAATTGCTTCTTAAAACTCATTATTACTCTTTGGCATTTAACTGAGGCCTGATACTGTAGCTCTTCTGTTGTGATGGTTTTATTCCTTTACTTATTACTCTTATTACTTAATCATACATATATTTGTCTCGTATTGTTTTTCTTTTCATCCACTTATTTTATTATCATTTCTGTACAGCACTATGGTACAGTTTTAATCCTGTTTTTAAAGTGCTATATAAGTAAAGTTCACGTTGACATTGACTTAAGAGAGAATGTCTAACGTGCTACAGCTTTGTGCATCTTTAAAATCTAATTTTGTTCAAATATCAGCCTTTGTAGACCTTCTCATTATAAATAAATACAATGAGAACATGCCAGACCATAATGTAACTTGATCTACAGACAGAAATATCAAATGTATCACACAGCCCAATGAAGGTTGTTCATTTAGTCATTAATAACTCACTTTTGTCTGTTTAATAACTACAATAAATAAGCTGATTTAAAACCCAACGGATATTTAGGCTTTATTATTAAATGCTAAATACAGCTTTTTGGTGTTGGTATCTGTGATTAACCTCATGGTCTTATGAAACTTTGGGTGAAACCTTAAAAGCATTATTTTTATGAACTTCAACTTGTAACTGGGTGTAACCAACATCTGCCTTGGATAAAACCTGATTGACTGCAGCCTCTCCGCACTGAAACATGAGTCATAAATCAGGTCAAACCAGTTTCTGTTCTCAGGGAGTAAAACTCAGACAGTCACTGTGACTGAGAGCACAAAGGGAGCAGAATCAGTTCGACTGAGAGACTTTCTCCTGTTCGATTTGTCCTCAATGCAGACAGACCTTCACACCAAGACCCATTTTGAAGAAAAAGGTAAAGTGTATCTGCTATCTCTGCACTATGGATGAACATAAAGGCCATGAAACAGTGTCAGCTGCAGCAGAAAGGACTGAGAGGCAGAGAGAGCTGGAGGAGAGACGAGGAAACATCCAGCAGAGAATCCAGGACCAGGAGAAAGATGTGAAGCTGC
>NW_006800374.1:434182-436858 GCF_000485575.1 Poecilia formosa
GGATGTTCTACTGTCAGAACCAGAACCAGAACCAAAGAGCAGAGCTGGATTCTTAAGATATTCATGTGAAATCACTCTGGATCCAAACACAGCAAACAGACGGCTGGTACTATCAGAGGGGAACAGGAAGGTGACGTTGATGGATCAGGATCAGTTTTATTCTAGTCATCCAGACAGATTCACTAATTATTCTCAGGTTCTGAGTAGAGAGAGTCTGACTGGACGTTGTTACTGGGAGGTGGAGTGGAGAGGGGGAGTTTATGTATCAGTCGCATACAAGAGTATCAGCAGAGCAGGATTCGGCCATGACTGTATTTTTGGATATAATGACAAATCTTGGGCATTAGATTGTTCTCAAAACAATTGTACATTTTTGCACAACAGCATCTGGACTTCCATCTCAGGTCCAGTTCCCTCCAGAGTCGGAGTGTACCTGGATCACACAGCAGGTATTCTGTCCTTCTACAGCGTCTCTGAAACCATGACTCTCCTCCACAGAGTCCAGACCAGATTCACTGAACCGATACTGGCTGGAGTCTTTCTTGGAAAATCTGCTGAGTTCTGTAAACTTTAACTGCGAGATTCTCAAATATGAGCTGGTCTGACAATAAAATAAATCCTTGAATTCTTGAATGTTTGTTGTGTTTTATTGACTCAGAATACAAGTCATCATGTATTTTTGTTTCAGGTCTCTCTTGACTTATTTTTGGGTTGTTTCGTTTACCAGAAAGTTTATGAGAAAAATCCTTTATGATGAAGCCTCATCTAAGTATTTGCTTGTACATAAAGTTATTATACTTAGATTGTTTTCACACCTGATAGTTCGGTAGACTCTGATCGATTGGAGACCAAAATTGCAACATTTGTTAGGGTTCACTTTCACACTTGCACTGTCAAACCAATCAAACCTTCTGAACAACTTGTTCACCTCCACGCCTGTGGGGGCACTGCACCAAGAAACACTGAAGGAAACAACACAAAAACTTCTGAAGAAGTCACTGAGTGCAACTTTCTTCTTCACAAAATGTAAACAAGTTAATGAATCAATGAATTAAGTAGTACACTGCATCAGTCCTCCAGAGGGAAATTTACATTTCAGTACATTTTGTCCAAAGAACCAACGACATAGAACATGGGTCGACAGATACCTGAAGTTGGAGCCCGGGGAGACGCTGCCCTTTCGTTACATGATAATAACAACATTAGGGTGAAATAATCTATTGGCAGAACTCCAATTCAGTTCCATAGATGTCATGGAGAAGGGAGCAGGAGTGGGAACAGAAGATCTTGTTTACATAAAATCCAGGAGAAATTGAGATAGCCAGCCGTTCAAAGCTGACACAGTGGATCAAGTGGATCAGACTGGCTCCTTTAATTTTCGTCTCACTGCTACATCTCAATGGCAACGCATCATCCTAATTTCGCATCAACCTGTTCAAGGTGTATTCCTTCCTTTCAGCGAGTTTCAGGAACTGCAACTGGCCTGCAACTCTTAGCAAGAATTGCTTCCAGTTTGTGATTCTGCTCACACAGCATCCGAGTACTGATTGATCGGCCCATACCCTCGCAGAACCGGGGAAAGCCTCGCAATCGCCACAACAGCGGCAGACGTTGTCAGAATTTCTTGATATGCCAGGTAACCACCAAAACGAAAGAGCAGAAATCTTGTTATCAAAAATCCAGTTATGTACACATCTTAAACATCTTCAACAGACAAAATGGACACACAGTCTTCCACTTCCCCCTGGAATCCATCGTGTACCCAGCTGCATATGTCCTGAGGAGACAAGAGGACTCTCCTTTGCCAAGCATTCTTGTCGAGAAAATTTAATCAATTGCATTGAGAAATCAGCTGATCACATCCATAATTTGTGATTTGGAAGATATGCAACAAGAGGCTCCAAAAAACAGACAGCACAAAACATGGAGCAAAAGCAGGGCAGATGGGGGAGGTAGCGCAAGAAGAAACAAGTCTCTGCCTTCACCGAGAGCAGGAAGAGACATAGAAATTTTTTAAAAATTAGAGGGTTAACCTGCACATCAAAACTAAATCCAGTACTAATGCTATGCCCAAACATAAATGTAGAAAAAATTGATAAATTTAAACAACTTAACTATGAAAATGTTGGAAATTATAAAAACCACTGCTGTCTTGACAATCTACCCACAGCTTTCCTTAAGAAACTCCAAGCTGCCGTTGCATCTGATCTGATTCAAAAGGTAAACTCATCTCTCTTATCAGGTGTTTTGCCCAAGTAATTGTTAAGAACTGAAACATTCATCAACACATTTGAAGTGCACTGATGATGGCATTAACAAAATTGACTGTTTCACAACTGGGAACAGTATGATGTTTTTATGATGTAAAGCACTTTGAACTGCTTTGTTGCTGAAATGCACTATAAAAAAATAAACGTGACTAAGATGAGATAAGAAGCAACTTCTTATTCAGTATTGTCATCTGTGATTAATCTCATGGTCTCATGTTGGGTGAAACCTTGGTAGGATTATTTTTATCATCTGAACCTTGAAGCTGGGTGGAACCGATATCTGCTGATGGTGAAACCTGGTTGGTTGTATCATAGATTAGAGATCAAACCAATTTCTGTTTTCAGGAAGTGAAACTCAAACAGTCACTTTGACTGAGAGCAGAAATGGAGCAGAATCAGTTCGACC
>NW_006800374.1:438062-443616 GCF_000485575.1 Poecilia formosa
GAGAGTCTGACTGGACGTTGTTACTGGGAGGGGGAGTGGAGAGGGGGACCAGTTCATATATCAGTCGCATACAAGAGTATCAGCAGAGCAGGATGGGGTAAAGAATGTTTATTTGGAAATAATGATAAATCTTGGGCATTAATTTATTCTCAATACGGTAATGTATTTAGACACAACAGCATCCAGACCTCCATCTCAGGTCCAGTTCCCTCCAGAGTTGGAGTGTACCTGGATCACACAGCAGGTATTCTGTCCTTCTACAGCGTCTCTGAAACCATGACTCTCCTCCACAGAGTCCAGACCAGATTCACTGAACCGATACTGGCTGGAGTTTTTCTTGGAAAATCTGCTGAGTTCTGTAAACTTTAAGTGCGAGATTCTCACTGTAAACTGGTCTGACAATTATTGTGTGTTGGACTTGGATTATAGATGATTATGTTTTTTTTTTTTGTTTCAGATTTCTCTTGTTTTGGTTTTGGGTTGTTTCTTTAAACAGGAAATTGATTAGAAAAATCCTTTGTGATGGGGCCTCACCTAAATTTATTAGACTTAGGTTCTTTTCACACCTGATAGTCCAGTAGGCTTGGATTCATAGGGAACCAAAACTGTACCATTTGTTTCAGTTGCTGGGGTTCACTTTCACATTACAATAGCTTATGTTTTTTTATTTTATTTTATTGTTTTTAAAATTGCCCACCTGTTGTCTTTGTTACGCTTTCCTCACGATTCGTCCGGTCTTCCTCAGGTCTCTCCCTCCTCGGCTGTTCGTCCTCAGGGGGGCTCTGTGGAGGAAACACACATGGATGAACATACAAAGGCTCAGAGGCATAAACAATGAAGCAGGAAACAATTTTAAAATACTTAATGACATAAAAAGGCAATTTTTAGGGCCTCATGGGCGATTGCCCAGAGCAGCATTAGAAAAGGGGCGCACAAGCATGCCTTATGATGAGCAAAGTGGGTCTTTGTTACATGTCGTGGGAAAAACTACTAGTTTCAATCCTGCAGCTCCCTGAGAGGACTTCCTGAACATTTAGCAAATAAGTTAAGTTGAATTGAAAAGGTACAAATGTATGGAAGCCCCTAACTGCCAGAGATAGAAAATAAATTTAGGAGCAGTTTCTTGTTAAAAACAATATAAAACTCTTTAACTTTTCTCATTTCATTAAGATATAAGCTCTATGTGTCGTTAGAATGAGATTTATATTAAAGCTAAAATGTGTTAAAGATTAAACAATAAAACAACAACTCACAGGATGTTTGAGTTTCCTCTAGATTAACCCTCCATCCATCCATTTTCTGCCGCTTATCGGACATCGGGTCATGGGGCAGCAGCTTCAGAAGGGAGGCCCAGACTTCCCTCTCCCCAGCCACTTCTTCCAGCTCCGACAGGGGAACCCGAAGGTGTTCCCAGGCCAGCCGAGAGACATAGTCCCTCCAGCGTGTCCCCCCCCCAAGCCTGGCTCCAGGGGGGGGCCCCGGTGACCCGCGTCCTGGCAAGGGAACGCCAGATCCAAGGTTGTAACTCATCATAGGGGTCTTCAGGCTGCACTTTGTCTGGTTCCTCACCTAGGACCTGTCTGCCTTGGGTGACCCTACCAGGTGACCCTATCAGCATAGCTCCTAGGATCATTGGGACACTCAAACCCCTCCACCACGATAAGGTGGCAGCCCAAGAAGGAGATTAACCCTTGTGTTTACAAATGGGGTTAAAGGGACCCCACACACGTAAAACTTGTATCATTTGCCACAATCCTCTACGGTTGCCTCAATCCTCACACGCACAAGGGCTAAGAAAAAGTTAGAAAATGGATGGTCAGAGGGAGCCCTTTATTTTTATAACACATTAAAACGAGAAAGTTAGTCATTTTAACAAGTTTTTTTATAGTCATAAGTTTTGTATCTCATTACAAGAAAGTTTCTCGGTTTTACAAATGTTGTACCTCATTATAATGAGAATGTTTTTCAATGAGAGTTTTGTAATGTTATGTGCAAGTTTGTTGTTTTAAAGAGTTTTGTATCCCGTTATTATGCAAAAGTTTTTCAATTTAACGTATTTTCTCTATTGACTTTTTTTCATTTGTACAAAAATGTGGGGAAATATTCTATACCCTATGATAGACAATAAATTGTTCGAGAAGTTATTGCAATGAACAACAATATTGTTGTTTTGAGACCATTTTCAATTAATATAATGGTAATGGAAAAGTAATGCACATGTAGTTCTAAAAATATCAATAAACTTTAAATTCTAATGAATATTTAACACTGGAACTGGAAGACATTTTATACATAAAAAAGTAAACAAAACGCATAAAATGAATTGCGCAAACAAAATTGAAATTCGAAGACAGAACTAGTTGAGTCCAAAGCCCTAGATTGAAGACTTTTGTCATCCAGCTTTGGTAGAGAGAAAAGATAAAAACAATAAGTCAGGCAAATGGAAATTAATTAAGCAATTAATTGCTTAGTTTTTTATTGTGACAGACCCAACTCCCATTCCTAAATATGTAAAATAAATCAGTTTGTTGCTGTTACAAATAAACCAACATCGTTATAAAAAAATAAAAATGTGACAGAGCAACGATAGAAATAAATAATAATGATAATAAAATCAAATACTAAAATTATCTCCACAAACTTCCATTTATACACCCAAATAAAAAAGTCAATAAATAAACTCAGATTATCAAATACTTTTCTTAGTCGTCATCTTATTTGGCCTGAGAGTGAGCTCTGATATATTTAGTTCCATTTATGTCAAAAATAAGTAGAAGTCATGTGTAGACATAGACCAATTCTGTTGGTCTATGTCTTTGCTATGTGTCTGTGGTAGATGTCTATAGTCTATTTTGCATGTAGATTATGCATATCTCTATGTTGCATATGTGTTCGCTGCATATGTAGATGTTGCATATGTCTATGATGCATATATCTATGTTGTATATGTGTATGGGGTTCCATTTGTGTCAAAAATTTTATTATAAAGTTTATTTGATAGGGACAGACACACATCGACATAGAGAAACTGAATAAAACAGCAGTCCCATGTTTGCATTATGGTGCAATAGTAGCAACAGCTAATTCGCAGCACTTGTCCCTAGTTGGGCTTTAAAAAAAACAACAAAAAAAACTCTAAAAATTTAAGTGATAATCATTTAAAATAGCACAACATAATGTATACAAACAGAAAAATGTGAAACATCAAAAAATGGGTACAGTTCTGGTTTTGACATAACCAGAGTTTTGTTTGATTTGTGAACGTAATAAAACTGGTTACAGACTTCAAATAAACAGGAAGTGAGTTCCAAGCTGCAGATCCTCTCACAGACAGAGCACTTTGAACAAAAGTGGTTCTTCGAAAGGGGACCTTACAATTTCCATCCAAAGCCGCTCTGGTAGATCTGCTATTGCCCTGCAGTCTCTGTATAAAATCGCTTAATGGTGTAGGTACAAGTCCATTTAAACACTTAAAAAATCTATTTTAATACATTATAATTTTGAAAATTTGTAAAATCCAAACTGCCAAATTTAGCCAAAATGTGACCGTGATGGAATCTAACCGGCTTCTGATATAAAACCTTTAAGGCCCGATTATAGAGACTTGCTCATGGTTTGAGAAAAGTTTGATTTGTCTGAGACCAGATAGCAGCTCTGTAGGTAAAATGTGAGAGGATCATTGATTCTAAAACATCTCTGCACAATGAAGTGTCAATGTCTAATCATTTTAAAACAATTTATATTCGATCTAACAGTTTTGCAGATTTTATCAACATGGCTCCTTAAATTTAACTGAGCATCCAGAATTATTCCTAAATATTTTTCTTGTGATACTTGTTCAATACGGTCCCCATTGATCTGAATATTCAAGGACTGTAATGATGTTTTCTTAATTGAAAGGCAAATGCACTTTGTTTTCTTTATATTGAGAGTTAAGCAAGAATCCTTTAGCCATGTTGATAATCTTTGCAGACTGTTCTGAAGTTTTTCACTAACAACAATACCGCTTTGTCCAATTTATAAACAGACGTAGAAGTCATATGTGTAGATGTTGTTGGTCTGTTGCATGTAGATGTTGCATTTGCGTTTGCTGCATATGTAGATGTTGCATATGTCTATGATGCATAGATGTATTTTGTATGTGCGTTCGCTACATATGTAGTTCATGTCGTTGGTCCTTGTCGCTATTGCCTGTTCTCTGCGCCATTAAAGTCTTGAAGTAGGTCATGTCTGATCAAAGTGTTTACTACAAAAATGTTGGTCTTTCAATATCAGTGGTTTCAATAAAATTGTTTTCAAAATCCTTAGATTTCTACCTCGTATTTTCTTTAGGCATTAGTCAGGGAAGCTAACAAGGTCAAGGGGTCCTGGCCCGGTGAAAGGGGCGCTATTTCCTATATTATCTGTGGCCTTCCGTTTTAAATTTCTTTTTAAATCTGTGATATAGCTTCATTTTTAAGAAGAATTTTCACTGTCAGCATGTATTTGAACTTCTCTCTTTTATTTACTTCAGCGCACCTCACAGTTTTTAACAAATTCTGTAGTTTTCGGTGTACTTCTAAATCTGCTCCTTAGTCGCATCTTTTTGGGGCTTCTTCTGCCTCTACTGGCGTGGGGTGCTAACATGTTTTGCCAATAAAAAGATAAAAGATAAATTATCTTATCAAACAACATATTTTTTCATTTTCTTAAGGATGTAGAGCTAATTAAGACAATACTTTTGTCATTTAAATAATATCTATATATCATTACAAATAATATCTATCCATCAATTATAGAAGGAACAGGAAATAAGGAGACATGAAAAACAATATGCTCAGCTATAATAAAAATCCAATTTGCAATGTACATGTAAGAAATTTAATTGAGCAAAAGTCAAGAAACAAGTGAAATAGGTGCAGAAGAATAACTACGGTTGTTAAACAGATACAAGCAAAAATTCACATTTTTGATTTTACAGTGCCATGTATATTATTCTGAGACTTTTTGTTGATAGAGTTATATAGGAAAAAATAAGATGAAATTATTTAATCAAGGTGGAAATTTTCCTCCGACTCTAAAATGATAAATCATGTTCATAGAATCACATTATCAACAATTTGTGAATAGAGCAAAAATAATTAGCACGCTATAAGTAAATGTTAGTTTGGTTAAGAATAATTATTGCATGGGAGTTCACCCAACCGGTCTACATGTGTTTTGTGGACTTGGAGAAGTTGTTCGACCGTGTACCCAGGGGGTCCTTGTGGGGGGTTCTCTGGGAGTATGGGGAACCGGGCCCTTTGATACGGGCTGTCAGGTCCCTGTATGACCGGTGTCAGAGTCTGGTCCGCATTGCCGGCAGTAAGTCGGGCTCGTTTCCGGTGAGAGTTGGACTCCGCCAAGGCTGCCCTTTGTCACCGATTCTGTTCATTACCTTCATGGACAGAATTTCTAGGCGCAGCCGAGGTGTTCGGGATCCGGTTTGGTGGCCTTAGGATCGCATCTCTGCTTTTTGCGGATGATGTGGTCCTCTTGGCTTCATCGGAACGTGATCTGCGGCTCTCACTGGAGC
>NW_006800374.1:444283-446842 GCF_000485575.1 Poecilia formosa
GGAGGAGGCCCCGAGGAAGACCCAGGACACGCTGGAGGGACTATGTCTCTCGGCTGGCCTGGGAACGCCTTGGGGTTCCCCCGGAGGAGCTGGAAGAAGTGGCTGGGGAGAGGGAAGTCTGGGCCTCCTTTCTGAAGCTGCTGCCCCCGCGACCTGATCCCGGATAAGCGGAAGGAGGGAGGATGGATGGATGGGTGGGTGGATGGATGGATAGATGGATTATTGAGATAAATTGCATGTTTTGTCGTCTATTGAGCAGAAACATTTCTTCCAGAGTCTCTTATTTGCTGTTGAAGCAGATCAGATGTTTGGTTTCGTCTTCATTCATCAACAACACTCTGCATCCACCACCACAGAAAGATCCTGGTAGCAGAAATGAAGAGGAGGTTAAAGCTCCTCCACTGTCAACATTTGGAAAATTGAGCTTTAAACCTGTAAGAAAAGTTGGAGACGTGTCATAAAACTAGGGGTGGTAAAAGTGGGTCTGCACTGTATGCAACGCATAGGGGCACTGCACTACATGAGGTGCAAAAACCATATGGGAAATCTTTTTCTAGTTGGTATTTTCTGTATTTAACAGCTTTTTGTGGATGGAGAAAAGTATCTTAATAGAGGAACGGCACTGATTAGGTGCCGTCTGTTCCTTCACCCCACCGCCTTTCCCCATACATATACAGGTAGTTTGGGCAGGCGCACCTTTGAGAAAATGCTGAGGCGTGTTTTTTGTTTTTCTTTTAAATTTTTTTTCTTTATAAATCCTAATTTGCAGGAAATAGAGCCCAGCTGCTGGTCCGCCTGTCGCCACCCATAAATACATCTTAATGTAAATTAGTATAAATACCAGGAAGTCTGTCACCACATGAGTAACCATGAGTAACTATGGCAACGCTCCTAGTTTGTAGCAGAGTAAGTGTTTATGGTAATAATTATATATTTTATTTAAAAGGTAATTTCAGGGCACATAGAGTCACCTCACAAAAAATAAAAATAATACACTTTAAAGAAAAAATTCCAAAATTAAGAAAATAAAGAGATCTCAGTGCAAACGCCTGTTTGAACAGCAGAGCGTTTAGCCAGGATTTAAAGACACACAGTCAGAAAGTCCTTTGAAGCTGGTCGTCTATTGTGCAGAAACTTTTCTTCCGGTCTCTAATTTGCTGCTGAAAAAGATCAGATGTTTGGTTTCGTCTTCATTTATCAACAACACTCTGCATCCACCAGCACAGAAAGATCCTGGTAGCAGAAATGAAGAGGAGCTTAAAGCTCCTCCACTGCCAACATTTTGAAAACTGAGCTTTAAACCTGTGAGAAAAGTTGGAGACGTGTCATAAAACCAGTGGTGATAAAAGTGGGTCTGCACTGTATGCAACGCATAGGGGCCCAAAAACGATGTGGGGAATGTTTTTCTAGTCATCATTTTCTGCATTTAACAGCTGTTTGAGGATGAAATGATCAGTAACAGAGAAACGGCACTGATTAGTTGCCCCCCTCTTCTAATTTTGTTCATATATCAGCCTTTGTAGACCTTCTCACTATAAATAAATACAATGTGAACATACCAGACAATAATGCAACCTTCACAGCCTAATGAAGGTTGTTCATTAAGTCATTAATAACTAACTTTTGTCTGTTTAATAACTACAATAAATAAACTGATTTAAAACACAACAGATATTCAGGCTTTATTTTCTATAGCGGTTTTTCTCAATTCTGGGCCTCAGGCCCCCCTGCCCTGCATGGTTTAGGTGTTTCCCTTCTGCTACACACCTGGATTGAATCTGTGGGTGATTAACAGGCTTCTGCAGTACTTGATGGGCATGCAATTATGTGAATCAGCTGTTCTGAAGTAGAGGCACATCTAAAACATGCAGAGCAGGGGGGCCTGAGGACTGGAATTGAGAAACACTGATCTATAGACAGAAATTTTAAATGTATCACACAGCCTAATGAAGGTTGTTCATTTAGTCATTAATAACTAACTTTTGTCTGTTTAATAACTACAATAAATAAACTGATTATTTTTTGATACTAAATTCAGGTTTTTGGTGGTGGCGTCTGTGCTTAACCTCATGGTCTTATGAAACTTTGGGTGAAACCTTAGCAGCATTATTTTTATGAACGTCAACTTGTAGCTGGGTGTAACCAACATCTGCCTTGGATAAAACCTGTTTGGCTGCAGCCTCTCCGCACTGAAACTTGAGTCATAAATCAGGACAAACCAGTTTCTGTTTTGTGGAAGTGAAACTCAGACAGTCATTGTGACTGAGAGCAGAAAGGGAGCAGAATCAGTTCGACTGAGAGACTTTCTCCTGTTCGATTTGTCCTCAATGCAGACAGACCTTCACACCAAGACCCATTTTGAAGAAAAAGGTCAAGTGTATCTGTTATCTCTGCACTATGGATGAACATAAAGGCCATGAAACAGTGTCAGCTGCAGCAGAAAGGACTGAGAGGCAGAGAGAGCTGGAGGAGAGACGAGGAAACATCCAGCAGAGAATCCAGGACCAGGAGAAAGATGTGAAACTGCTTCAGCAGGAGGTGGAGGCTATCAATCGCTCT
>NW_006800374.1:446998-451046 GCF_000485575.1 Poecilia formosa
AGCAGAAATGAAGAGGAGCTTAAAGCTCCTCCACTGCCAACATTTTGAAAACTGAGCTTTAAACCTGTGAGAAAAGTTGGAGACGTGTCATAAAACCAGTGGTGATAAAAGTGGGTCTGCACTGTATGCAACGCATCGGGGCCCAAAAACGATGTGGGGAATGTTTTTCTAGTCATCATTTTCTGTATTTAACAGCTGTTTGAGGATGAAATGATCAGTAACAGCGAAACGGCACTGATTAGTTGCCCCCCTCTCCCTCACCCAACTGCCCCTCCACATACAGGTGGGTTGGGCAGTAGTGATGGCCAAATGAAGCCTTGTGAAGCAGTGAAGCTTCCCAGCCCATTGCTTTGCCCAAAGGTTCGTTCCTTGGTGGTTCATTCATTTCTCACTAGTGACATCTGCTGTTGAAACTGTGGCAGCCTGTCACACAGACAGACAGATACTTACAAATATTTGCAAATGCAATATTGCCACAAAGTTTTTGTCAAATTCATGTTTAGTAAAAGGAGAATCAATTAGATCCTATTTAACTAATCTGTTTTAGTTATTAAAATGGTTTGTAGCCAATCTTGGTACATGTTGATTCTCAGTGGCTGTTTTCGTTTGTCATCAACTGACTGACAATAGACATTTGTTTTAGTGCATTGGGAGTGCAGTGCTTGTTGGGACAGACAATATTTTTTTAATTTTGATTTTGCCTCCTGAAAAACTAAACTTCTTCAAAAATTCTCTCTTTCTTGGATTTCTATTGGCTCTCTGATCTGATCCCTTATATTTTTACTCATCAGGCCAGATTTTTACTCTTCCAAGAACTTTAAGTCTCTTTCTGCTGTGCAAGACTGGCAGATCTTTGCAGAACAAAGAAGTAGTGGAAATATCAAGAAGGTGAGAATTTTGGAGGTGAAAGGGTTAATTATTTTTATTTAAGTCTTGTGAGCGATAATCTCAAAGTATTCCAGATTATTTTCTTCTTGCTGGCTCCACTTCAATCAAGTTTATTTGTGTAGCACATTTCAGCAACAATGCAGTTTCAAAGAGGTTTACCCAATAAAAACACACAAAAATAAATAAATGAATAAATACCATAATCAATAATTGAGAAAGCCAGTAAAAAACATTACATTTTGATGAGTGCCATCATCAAAATCATTAATACACATGAACTATAAAAGGTTCTTTTTATTTCGGCCACAGCTGAAAACAAATACTTCTCTGATGCTCGATCAAATACAACAGCCCATGAAGCAGCACGGCTCATCATGCTTTTATTTTGAAAACCGACACGTAAACTTCATCCGACACGCCTCCTTTTTACTCGGTACACGCCTCAAAGCCTGGCTTCAGATGGCCCATCACTATTGGGCAGTGTTTTTTTTATTCCTTTTACATTTGAATGGCAGTGCACTCGACAACAGGGAGCTGAAGATGGGGCGGCAGAAAAGATCTCCGGGGTGCAAAACAGAATAAAACTCCATATCAAGTAGTTGGTCCACCTCTTGATCAAGGGGTAGTATACTCTATAGCGCCTGTGGATCAGGAAGGACCCCTTGGTCAGGTCCACAGCGGGGTGCAGGTGCCAAGAGGGCGGTTTAGGAGATGTACAGACAAACGTTAGGGCAGGAGATGAAATGGTGGATTTGCCTGAATCTGAGATTCAATCAGACGCTGAGAATGATGATGTTGGTATTTGTGAAGATGTAACTTCTGATGTTCAGCCTCTTTCTGGCCAAGAATCCACACAGGAGATTGACACGGCCATCACTCCTGAGCCGAGGAGGTCAGCTCAAAAAACTGCCAGACAGCATCTAACCTTATAGGCTGCCCTGTTCTGTGCAGACGAAATGATTCTGTTCTGGGGTAACAGTTCTTTATCTTTAAGTACATCGTCGTGTCGTCGATGCGTAATGATTGGGAGGAATGTAACAGGTGGAACCACCAGGTGTCGCTACCTCCCTACAGGCTGAGCCTCCATAAGAGGGAAGCTGGTGCAACGGAGTCGCCACCAGGTGTGACCAGGTGTGTGTTGGCCCACACGTTCCACTGTTTGCTGGCTGTGGTAGGTTTGGAGGAAAACTGTTTTAAATCGATCCTCTTAACAAGTACATGCTGATCTGGTGTTTTTATGGAGGGCCGCACTATTAGTGATGTTCCAGTGGCAGCGTTACCTGGGCATGTGGCTATTCTACGCCGCAGCTAGGCTGTATACATTTGTCTCTTTTAATCAGATTGAATTGTATGGTTTTGCTTTTTATATTGTTGTTTTTATTTGGTAGGGCTGCATCAGGTGTTTTAGCTTGATTAAAGTGATTTATAAGCATTTAGTAATTATTTTTGTAATTTTGTTTTTACAGTTTTATCCCTGCTTCCTGCTGTCCTTTTAGAGTGTGATTTTGTTTTTGTTTGTCCGCCCAGCCTTTGGATTGTTTGTCTTTCCTTAGTATTTGTGAGGGCGGGCCAACAACTTTCCATTTATTTTGTTTTCGTTTTGTCCTGCGTCTTGTTTTTGGGTCACTTCCCAGAAATACACACCTTCCATGTTGCTGTTGATCTTAAATATCAGTGACCCAATCCTGTTTGGTGTGATCTTGGCTTTGGATTGCATGTGATCATTTTGCAGTGAATCCAGTGAATCTCAGGTTTGCAGTGAAGATTGTAGTGGTTTGTGCAGGTTTGTCCGAATGAAGTGGCATTTTGAATTCAGGCTGAACCCGTTATCGGATTGACAACGAATGGATATAGTTAACGGGAAACCCTCTTATTTACACAACAATAAATATTGTGAATTAACTTTATTCTGGTTGTTGTTTATTACTCTTTGGCTTGACGGAGTCATAACATTAAGCTAGCCTAAAATGACAGGTTGTTGTCTCGTTTGGGTTGCCATCCATCCCATAAACTGCTGAATCGTCTCATATTTGACTGTTAATTGCTGCATCCCGTATTGAACTGAGACCAATTTGTTCCATATTTCTATTCGTGTCTGATAGACACACCTGTCACAGATCTCAACAATAATGACCAAAACAAAACACAGGAAATATGAAGATCAGCTAAATTGTAGTGGCGAGAGCTAAACAGGATCCCGGACCCTGTTGTCATGGTTACCTAGAGAAGGACACTAAGCGGCAGCGGTGAGCTGCCATCAAACTGCATCTTTCTAAAATGTCCACCGATTCTCCGCCGTCCTTAGAAGCAAAACCTCTGGCAGAAATACAGACGTGAGCAGGAAGACGCACATCCCAGGCTGAACAACTTCAGAGAAGTTAAACAGATTTAAAAAGGATATGTGTCTCGATATTCAGTGACGCATGGAGGGCTGTGTGATGTCAGACAGACTGGATCGGGAGAGGAACTGCAGACCCACCAGAACCTAAAGAACCAGACATCAGAGTCTCTTCATCCCTCAATCATCTCCTGAGACCGAAAAATAATAGAAATGGCAATTTAAAGAACAAATCATGCTAATAGATTAATGGTAAATAAATACATATTGTGAAAAAAAACTGTTTATTTTTCTACATTAGTTTGTTTGGGCTTTCTGTGTAGGAAAATGTAATTATTGTATTTTATAAGTACATAAATAAGGGAGATAGCTTTATAAACAGACGGATTACAAACTGATATGAACAAGATGCAAACATTGGACTCTCTGCTGTCATTATAGAGCAGTTAGGAAACAGGAGGCATATTTTCCCTGAACCACCAAACACATCTAGTTTCTTCAGCAGGAACGATTCTTTCATTTCATTTCCTGAAGCTGTGGAGAGCTAACATGTTAGCAAGCTGAGTTTAGAGACTCAGTCGGTTATTTTGAGCAGAAAACTGCTGTGAAGATGATTCAGCTTAAACTATTACTGCTCTCAGAGCGCTCCTCTTCCTGGTCTCACACACACACTGAGTCTGGGCGGGACCTGCTGAAGCTGGAAGCTGATTGGCTGCAGCCTCTCTGCCCTGACATGTGATTGGTGGATCACAGCTCCAGCTTGTTTCTGTTCTCAGGAAATGAAACTAACAGTCAGAGCTACTGAGAGCAGAAATGGAGCAG
>NW_006800374.1:451917-454046 GCF_000485575.1 Poecilia formosa
TTAGGGTTGCCAACCGTCCCATAAACTGATGAATCGTCTCGTATTTGGCTGTTAATTGTTGCATCCTGTATTGAACCGAGACCAATTTGTTCCGTATTTCTATTCATGTCTGATAGACACACCTGTCACAGATCTCAACAATAATGACCAAAACACAGGAAATATGAAGGTCAGCTAAATTGTAGTGGTGAGAGCTAAACAGGACCCCAGACCCTGTTGTCATGGTTACCTAGAGACGGACACTAAGCGGCCGCGATGAGTTGCCATCAACCTGCGCCTTTTTAAAATGTCCACCGATTCTCCGCCGTCCGTAGAAGCAAAACCTCTGGAAGAAATACAGACGTGAGCAGGAAGACGCACATCCCAGGCTGAACGTCAGTGAAGTTATATAGATTTAAAAAGGAAATGTGTCTCGATATTCAGTGACGCATGGAGGGCTGTGTGTTATATCAGACCGAACCCCCTGAGAGTTCGATTGTACAAAACCTCCCCAAGCAAAACAGACTTTCTAGGCAAAAGAGCCAAAGTTTGATTAAAGTGGACTAAGCAGGGCTGGTGTGAATGCAACCTAAGTTTTTATTTATACTCCTTCAAAATATTTTTGTGCCTATATACCAATTGCATTAATTTATTTAATTCATAGTTATTGCCTCTTGGTCAGATTTTTACAATATTAACATTTCGTTTCATTGCCTTGTGGATGACGTCCAGATTTATATGCCCCTAAATCGACTAGATGGTAAAAATGAATCTCTACAGGTATTAATAGACTGTTTATCTGAAGTTAGATCATGGATTGAGCTAAACTTTCTTCACCTCAATCATAGCAAAACTCAAGTCATATTATTTGTCAAAACCTTCACACTAATAATCCAGACTCGATACTTGGTTCTTTATCTCCGTTTTGTCGGACTTCAGCCAGGAATCTTGGTTTTATCTTAGATAACTGTTTAAAATTCAACAAACAAGTTAGTTCTGTTGTTAAATCAAGTTTTTATTACTTGCAGATTTTAGAAAAGGTGAGATCTTAATTTTGTTTTAAGGATTTTGAAGGAATTATCCATGCTTTCATTACATCTCGATTGGATTACTGTAATTCTTTACATAAAGGCCTGGATAAATCCCTGATTCAGCATCTTCAAGTGACCCAGAAAGCAGCAGCTCGGCTTCTTAAAGACACCCAGAAGAGAGACCATATAAGGCTCGCATTGGCCTCGTTACACTGGCTGCCTGATTCATATCCAATAGATTTTAAGATTCTTTTAACAACTTTTAACAACAATTTAAAGTTTTAAATGGGTTAGCTCCTCCTTATCTCCAGGATCTTTTGAAACTTCATTCTGTGTCCAGAACTTTACGATCAAATAATCAGCTGCTACTGAATGTTCCTCAGACTCGACTTGAGAGAAACGGAGATCTGGCTTTCTCGGTGGCAGCTCTGACTCTATGGAATAATCTACCTTTCCAGATTAGATCTGCCCGCAGCCTGGATCATTTTAAATTGCTTCTTAAAACTCATTATTACTCTTTGGCATTTAACTGAGGCCTGATACTGTAGCTCTTCTGTTGTGATGTTTTTATTCCTTTACTTATTATTACTCTTATTACTTTAACATCATACATATATTTTTCTCGTATTGTTTTTCTTTTCATCCACTTATTTTATTATCATTTCTGTACAGCACTTTGGTACAGTTTTAATCCTGTTTTTAAAGTGCTATATAAGTAAAGTTCACGTTGACATTGACTTAAGAGAGAATGTCTAACGTGCTACAGCTTTGTGCATCTTTAAAATCTAATTTTGTTCATATATCAGCCTTTGTAGACCTTCTCATTATAAATAAATACAATGTGAACATACCAGACCATAATGTAACTTGATCTACAGACAGAAATATCAAATGTATCATACAGCCCAATGAAGGTTGTTCATTTAGTCATTAATAACTAACTTTTGTCTGTTTAATAATTACAATAAATAAGCTGATTTAAAACCCAACGGATATTTAGGCTTTATTATTAAATGCTAAATACAGCTTTTTGGTGTTGGTATCTGTGATTAACCTCATGGTCTTATGAAACTTTGGGTGAAACCTTAAAAGCATTATTTTTATGAACTTCAACTTGTA
>NW_006800375.1:0-31593 GCF_000485575.1 Poecilia formosa
AATAATTTCAGTTGAATTCAACTGAAATTATTCAGTTGAATTCAACTGAATTCAACTGAATAATTTCAACTGAATAATTTCAGTTGAATTCAACTGAAATTATTCAGCCTCAGTTGAATAATTTGGAAAATTATTCAACTTCATTGTTTAAAATTTTCTTCTCATTGACATAATTAATCCACCATGACGTGTTGCTGTGAGATCTGTAAATCTGTCAAATGTAAGACTTTAGCACAGTCAGAATGAGATCATTTCCTCACTTGATCATGTGGGGCACAGAAACTTTAGAGTTCTCCTCAAAGACGCTGGTCATCAGGCCGTTACAGCGGATGTTATCGATGCACTGAAGTGGAAAGAAAACACACACACACACACACAAACACACACAAAACAAACAAGGATAAACGTTTCTTTTAGAAGATCAGCTAAAGTCCGCCATGGCAGCTCTGAGTTCCTCTGAGTCGGTCTGTACCTGGCTGATGTCACTGGTCCAGGCAGCCTTCTCCTGGCGGGAAGGAGCCAGGAGAACAACGCAGAAGCTCTGACCATCAGGGGGCTCCACCACAATTTTAAACTCCAGGTGACTGAAGCCTTGACCTGCAGCGTTGTCTGAAACGCAACAGGAAACCAAAACACTTTCATTCTGCTCATCTGAGCTGGGATTAACCTTGTATTGATCTGTAAACTGCCTAAATGGCTTTGTTGCATTTAATCAAAATTGTAAAAAAAAAAACCCAACATATTTTCTATTGTACCTATGAACTTTCTCATTGATATTTGTTGTTTTTTCTAGGTAGTGTTTCTTACAGTCCTTCTTCCGCCAAACTTTTTTCACCGTTGAATTCTGCAAAGTTTTCTTTGTAGAAATCTGATGTTCAGTGGTTAGGCAACCACTGGAATGAATTTTAATAATTAGTAAAGATTGCAGCAGGATACTCACAGTCTTCATCACTGGCATCTAGTTCCTCAATCAGAGTGCACTCAATCAGAGACAGAGTTCCTCCCTGCTGTTAGGAAGAAAGATAACAAATTAAATATTAAATTAAAGCCTTCCCAGTGAAAGATATTGGACACAAATCTAGACTCAACAGAAAGACTTTATTTTTAATCTTATTATGCCAGAACAAATATTTTCTGTCATAATTATGAGGGAATTTTGTAGATCTAGTTGTGCCTTCAAGGTCTAATACAAATATATTATTTATATGACTTATCCCCTAGTGTACAGGGGTATGTTCTGAACAGATTTAAGCTGACCAAAACTGTATTAAGACAATTTAAGATTAGCAGGAGAGATTGAATGTCTTTAGTTTTCAGATTTGTAAAATGCAAAGCAGGATTTGTCGCACTTCCATTACACAGATTTTTGTCTATATTCTGCTAATGTTGAAAAAAAACAACAATTTTTGGAATTGTTTCCATTCAAGTGACTAAAGTCATGGCAACAGCTGAAGTAAACAGTTACATGGGATATATTCATAATTCAGCCATGACGCTAACACACGTCACCTATCACCCAATCAGAGAAGACGTCAGCATCTTATTCAGTAGTTTGAGCGACAAGCCACGCCTACTCAGGAGCGGCTACTATGCGTCATTTTGGAGAAATTGTAATAGGTGATTTTACAGAAGAGTTATGGATTTAACATGTTGGAATGACACTCAACTGATGCTGTGAGAGCTCTGAACAACATCTGAAAAAAAAAAAAATCAGAAACAATCCATTTTGTTTTTGCCAGTAGTAACATCCAGCTGCTGATCATGTGACTTGTGTGATGTGAAAAAGGTGTTTCCATTGCAGTTCTGCAACACACATCTACTTCGATACGGCCGAAAAGCAATCTCATCATTTTTATTTTAAACAATGATTTTTTTTTTCGAAATGCCATGTTTCCATTAAGCTGATTTATTTTCATAATTTCAATTTACACAATTTTATGGTTAATGGAAACAGTGTATGTCTTCACAGGCCTGTCATTTTTGCAAAACCTGTAACTCTAGAGTCTGTGTAGAAACTGCTGAACTTGAAAACACTCAGATTGTAGATAAAGAGACGTTTTACCTTCAGCAGGTGCAGCTTCCCTCCAGAGGTCCGTGTACAGATGAGGAAGTGCTTGGTGAACAGGAAACACTGCCTCTCTCCTTCCTTCCTCAGTGAGAGCGAACCCAGACGCACCTTACTGAGCATGCCCCGTTCGCTGCTGGACGGCAGCTGGATGAGAGAACCTGATCGTGGAGGAGAGAAGTCGTGAAAGAGTGCAGGAAGGTGGGACGGCTGAACGAAAGCTGAGAAAGCAGGAAGGCTACCTTGTCTGACGAAGGTCTGGCTGGTGTCTAACAAAATGTCGCAGCCTTCAACGATCATCCTTTCAATGGCCAGATTCTTCCTGATGTTCTCTGTGTCGCTCACCTCGTCGTGCATCATTCTGAAAACACAAGGAGCAGAGGTCAGTATGTGTGTGTGTGTGTGTGTGTGTGTGTGTGTGTGTGTGTGTGTGTGTGTGTGTGTGTGTCTGTGACCTGTATGACCCAAACAGCCGGTTTTACTCTCAGTTCAGCTGAATGAAATTTGTTAAGGAGACACAAATGTTACAGGACATTCTGAAGAAAGAAAACTTATCATTTCTGATAAATTTCCACCATCGAACTACAATTGAACTTCTATGTTTAGATTTTAAATGATGACAAAAAACAGCATAATGGCAAGAAACATTTATCTAAATATTACTTATACCTTAAGTATCATTCTTTTGTGAAAATTCAGTGTAATTATTCCATAAGAATGAGTGAGAAAAATAGAAAAAAACTTAATCTATAAGAGAGATAGATTTATTGTATTTCTAAAAAACATGTAATTCCTCATAACGGTGTAAATTAATATTAATGATGTTTAAAAAAACCTCTAAAAATAATTTTTTATGATATTTTCTCTACTGTTGAGTTTATTACAACATCAATAAATAAGAAAATATGACAATTAAATATTTGTGCAGCTTTCACTGCAGTGCATTTTTTCAGTTTCTCAATAAGAACCAACATGCAACCAAATGAATCTGTCCCTGTGCGTTTAGAATGTACATACAGAAAAATGATATTCGGTCTCCACTGTAGGGTAAAATTCAGTGTCGCTGAATCGTCATTTTCAT
Source organism: Poecilia formosa (assembly GCF_000485575.1). Taxonomy (NCBI): domain Eukaryota; kingdom Metazoa; phylum Chordata; class Actinopteri; order Cyprinodontiformes; family Poeciliidae; genus Poecilia; species Poecilia formosa. Next base: position 3,147 of record NW_006800375.1, read on the forward strand.
TTTTTTTTTCCACAGTCCCATACTCACTTTGACAACTCTTCCAGTTTGGATTTGGCAAACTCCAGGCTCTTGCGCTCCACATGCTCATGGGGTGTGTGCGCCAGCAGCTCATGGAGGGTGATGATGTATCGAGGAATCTAGCATTTAAAAAAATACGTGTCATAAAGAAAACATTGACATATTGAATACTAAGACATGGATGTATGATTAGAATGTGGGATGAAAATTAAGAATTTAAACCTGAGTTTTTTAAGGTTTAATATTTAAAAATCTGAAATTTTATCAGTTTAAAATCAACATTTTCAAATATGTTAAAAGCTATTTTTTTTGTAGTTTGTGACAGAATTACTTTAATTTTAACACATTCTACCAAGATCTATAAATGATTTATTGCTGTAAAGTTTTACGCGCTCTAAGTGTTTTTAACCCTCTTTAAACACAAATCTAAATAGCTTGTGGTGATTTTTTCAATCATATAATATGTAGAAGTCTAGATATTCAGACTTGTAGATAAATGGCTTCAGCAGCCCAGCTGCATTAGTTTGCTCAGTCTCAAGCCAAAAGCTGAAACATCGTTTGAATCAATTGAAGTTTTTCAAACGTACTCAAAATAAAAGCATTTTGATTTTCCATTCATCTTCATTACAATATACATTTGAAGCTGATGAAACGGCATGTCGTGATCGTAGTTACCATATGGCCACTGGAACTAAACCTAGACCTTGAAAACAAAGCAGTTTATTGCCTAATTAGTACATAAAGTGTTTGGTACCTGGAACATGGGGTAAGTGAGGAAGGTTTCCAGCATGCGGCCCTCACAGCCGGCGTTGTATTCGTACTGTTTGAGCAGCTTGTCAAAGTCTCGGTTCTGCTTGCAGTTGGCCAGAACCTGCAGGCTGTACTGGTGGTTCCGCACAAACTCCTGGTAAATGTTGAGCATGGGCAGCAGGATGTCGAACAGGTCAGCTGGGAGGAAAACGCACAGCGACTCACATTGATGTATCAAAAAAGATAGTCTAAAACTACAGCTTCTACTTCAGACATCTACAGGTAATAAATGTATGTTTTTGATGTGGTTATATTACAGTGACTCTATGTAATAATAATAATAATATTATTTATCACATATTTACATTGAAAGTGCTACAATCAATAAAACAATTAACACAAAACAGCAGCAAAGATCCTAAAATATAGATGTAAACATTAAAGATTAGAAATTCATAAGAAATATTGAGAATATTAAGTTTTTTAGGCCTGTTTTGAATGTATGTAACTGTAAAAAACTCATTTGTAATTCAATTATTTGTTTGGAAATTACTTTCTTGGAATGAATTATTATCTGTTTAGTGACTGAAAAGTGAAACTACACTGTAAAGACAATAACTTTCATCAAACACAAAATCCACTCATAAACTGCATCATCATAATTTGACAATAGTCTATATTTCTTCTTATTACAGAAGCATTACTTATGAAGATGTAGGTTACATTTTTGTTGATGTTTTTCATGTTAGGAGCTGTGATCTGAGAGTTGGTACAGTCTACAGGTTTAAGTATTTAAGTCTGACCACTGAATGACTCAGTACTCACCCAGAACCAACGTCGGCCAGTTGGCGATGCGAGCCTTCAGGCCCTGGTGGAAGATCTCGTGCAGAAACATGATGGTCTCACTGCACACAGAGAACTAATCTCAGGATGTTTCTCTTTTTATTCAGGAGACAAAATAAAATACAAACACTGTGAGTTGTGTTTTAAGACGTGCACTCTACGAAAGACCAGCAGCTAACAATTATTTTAGCGATGTCGATTATTCTAACCATTATTTGGTCAATCAGGTAAAACAATTGGCACATTCTGCAGATTTGTTGTTTAGCCACTCAAACTTATTTTATACAAGATTAGAAATACATAAAACATGCAGATAAACAAATAATTCAATTCCATTTTAAAATAGAAAACTAGACACTTTATTGCTTAAACTTCAATAACATTCTATTACTTTAGTGTAAGTTTGATCACTTGTAGCAAAGGATGAATCTGCAGCTAAAAAATACATCGTGTGAAAAGTTCAGCCCTTTCTTAATTGATTAATAGATTTTTTTTTACTAAATTTTTACCTGGTGAAGGTAAAACTGACACAAGCTCTGGAGAGAACATTACAAACAAATAAGATTTATTTTACCTTTAATGCTAAATGTATACATTTTTGGTCAGTTTTGTCTTAACTGCAGCTTTGACTGTGTTGTTCTTTCAGTAAATTGCCTTTTTAAAAGTCTAAATACTCCAGTTAAGAATTAATCAATAGTTAAACTAATTATTAATCAGATTAATCACAATTAAGCCGATTAATTAAACAAGTCATTGAGTTGTTTCTTGATCTGTCATGACTCCTAGTGAAAGAAGACGTGTGTTTGCTGTCTGTTCTGTAACCAAGTAGATGATCAAACTGCGATCAGAATGAACCTCTCTCTATAAAAGTGGAAGCTGTGTTCTGCTCCAGGCTCTTTCTCCTGACTGCGCTCAGTGAGCAGAGACTTTGAATGCTGTAGAGCCTTCAAATAAATACTGATTAAGAATATATTCTTTCTCTGGTCCTTGAAACAGGTTTCCCTCACTCTTTGTTAAAGGAAAATTTCCACAACAGTTTGGCGTGGACGTAGACTGCGGGGCGGTCTTGAATCGGGCTGATGACGAAGCTTTGCTGCTCCTCTCCGTGAGAGGATATTCTGGTTTCACATTAAATCAGTGGATTAAAATGTTCTTTTAAAGTGATTTCCTAGAATCAGTAGAGGGGAATGTAGTGTGAAAATTTGAAGGTTTTCCCACGATTAATTAATCTGATGATTAATTAATCGGATTAATTGTTTCAGCCATGCAAAAGATAATCCATGTTTTATCATGCATAAATAGTTTTATAATCCACGTCTATTTACATATTTCATTTTTTACAAATCAAATAAAAACGGGAGAAAAATTATATTTATGCCTTTACATTGATTTATAACATTTAATTGAATAATTAGCTGTCTGGAAGGATTTACAAAGGAATCTAGAAACACACAAAGAAATCATCTATAGATTAGAATTAGCTCATTTTCGGTCCATAAATGGTGACAGAAACTTAAAAATGGGATCTTCAGTATCAGGAGGCTGTTTGTTCAGGTTTCTATAACAGAGCAGCAGAATTTGGCAAATCATTTTACTTAAACTAAAACTGGCATGTCAAAGCACAGATGTCTGCTCAGTGCACCTTCAAAAGAATCAGGTACTTTGGAGCAGCTGTGAATCATCTGATCGCCTCTGTGGGATGAAATGGCAACAATCAAAGCCCTCAAACTGTGAGTCAGAAATGATCTGTGGGAAAATTCACTGGGAATTAGAACGAGAAAAGAAAAAGGCAGAAACATTTCCTCCCACTTCAGTGTCTGTTACTAACACATCGGCCCATCAGTGAAACACCATCTGATCAAATTCAACTGGAAAAAACACAGTGAACTCACAGCTTACTGTTGGCAACATGATAACATGATAACATAAAATATTACTTAGAAGAAATCTGACGTTGTAGTTTATTGCCTTGAAATTGGGCGCGTCTCTTTAAAAACTCCTGCTTTTTCTGAAGTTTCACCTTCAGGAAATCATCACAACATGGCTCCTCCGTTAACCTTTAAATCTTTGAGAAGTATCTCCTGTAAAGAGCTCAGCAGATGCATCGTTCCACAAGGTGTTTGCTAATTGCTGCTGGCTAGTTTGAAGGAGCTGAGTGGGGGGTGAGGGAGTTGGGTGTTGGGGTGTTGTCGAAGGCGGAACTAGATCCCATCAGGTACTTTGCAACTGAATGGTTACCATGGGACATTAAAGATTTTTTCAAGCATCCATGAAAGAATCAAAGCAACTCTGCAGGAATGTTTTTGGTGATGAAACGACATTATAACATGATGTAAAGGTAAAAAAAAAGTCTGTTTTACTTAAGACTGCCCCTTTTAGGATACCTGCTTCTTTGGATGTTATTTACAGGTATCACAGTAACTTGTTAGATTTAAAAAAAAAAAAGAGAATACCTTCCTTTTTTTTATTTATTTATTTATTTTTATACATTTTAACACTATTTTGTGTTAGTGTATCACATAAAATCCCAATAAGTTGGTTGAAGTTGCAATGGGACAAAACATGGAAAAGTTCTGTTGGGGAAGAATGCTTTTGTAAACTTGTATGATGATCTTTTTTGACACCCGGTACTGCAAGCGTAAATGTTTTGTGTACATTTCCCTCTCACACAGAGCAAGAGGATTCATTACCTGTTGAGGAAGATGCTGCTGACGTCATCGTGGCTTATGGGAGGCTTCTTGGAGCTGGCGGCCATGCGCAGCGGCCTGAGGAAGCAGTTGACCAGAATGGAGAGCTGGTGGACGTACTCAGTCTCTGCCTCTACCATGTTGAACACGATCTGGTTCCTCTTCCTCATGCTCTCTGCGTGAGGCGAGCAGATGTAGTCCTGGACGATGATCTTCCACTTCCTCCGGCACAACCAGCCACGCATGAAGCTTTGCACCTGCATGGTCACACAACAACCCCGTCATGGCCTCCCGTCCTCTCCGTCCGTTGTCGCCGCTTTGATGATGCTTTTACCTTTTTAATCTTTTTGATGTCCGGGTCTTCCTCTTCTTGGTTGCTCTGGAACGGGAACATCCTCTCCTTGGCTTTGTTCAACACCACAATCTACCACGACAACAGCATCTATGTGAGGTCACTGGTACAAAGTATCAAATATTCATGAAACTTTGGACAGAAATAAACATCGAGATAGGGAAGCAATGGGTTCTGGAGTCCTTGGAGCCCTGCTGTGCTTTAATTCAACAGAAGTGTCTTCTTCATCATGCCTGGGGGCTTTTGCACGCGTTGATCTAAATGTGCTCCATCTGAGGGTTGCGTCCGAGTGTGCATTTAAGTATGCATGCGCACGCAGATGTGGAGGCACTCATGCGTACCTCGGCCTTGAGCCGCTCGATCTCCGTGTCCTGATCCTCCAGCTGAGTGCGCAGCTGATTGGCTGCGATCTTCTCCGTCTCCAAGATCTGGACCAGGTGGATGTACTTCTGCATCAGGATCTCACGCTCGATCATGATGTCAGAGTAGCTGGAAGGTAGAAAGGGTTGGGCTTCGGATATGTGCTGGTGAACAAACATGGGTGCGCTAGCAGGTAAACGGGGGGGAGGGTGGTGGAGGATGTCTGAGGTGTTCACTGCCGTCGTTAAAATATAAGAGAGGCATAAGGAGAGCACTGAGAGGAAATAGAGGTCGAGTGTGATGTAACCGACGAGGTAAAACAGCGCTGTGTGACCTAAATGTGAACCGCTGCGAGCACAGAGCACCCAGACACGCTCGCTCGCCTGGATGTGGTAGCTGTGTCCAGTGTGTTTCACCAGCACCACAAAAAAGAGAAGCAAAGATGAGTTTGATTTTACGAGAATCTTTAAACTGAACGCTTAATGTTTAGAGGCTTTAACTGATGAGAAAAAGGTGCTTGACAAATTTACTACTCTGCTCATCTATTCCTCAGCAGATTTTTAAAATCATTATCTGAAAAGTGTGTGTTTTGTACTGAGCCTGACCTTTTATCTTTTGCTCCAATTTAGTCTTTCAGTGCATGTCTCTTCCAGCTTTACACACTTAAGCTGAAATGGTTGCCTATTTTTCTCTGTAAAATTTCACTTCACTCTGACTGCGACACACGAGCCTGACTGACAGCGCTAAGTCCCTCCTCCTGGCTCTGATTGGTTGTTTTTGACCGGGAATGCTGCATTTTGTCAGACGGCAATAATAGCTCTGGCAGGAGGTGGATGAGATCGATCTTTTCACAAATTATCTGTTTCATATTGTATTGTCACAACATGGTGACAGTTTTAAAAACATATGTAAAAAACATATTTTTTGTAGAAGTTGCATACAGCAACTTTTAAAAAGTTATGGATTAATGATGTACAAATTAGTGCCCAGTCAGCAACAGGATTTCCAAGAGTAAATAAGAATCAGAAATCATTCGATAGAGGTCTCAGTAGATATAATATGTATTATTAAAACCTGCTGTATTTCCTTAGCAAACAATAGGATGGGTCCACTTTTATTATTTTAAAAAGAAAGGTACTCGGATTCTCCTGACAGATTTTATGTGTGGTGCTGACGTCAATGCTGCACTGCTGTTTATTCATTTTTTTTGGTCAAAACTAACAGCTGTGAGGGATTGCTGAAGCAAGGCAACAGTTTTCCCCCTGGATCAGGGTCAGAAAACACCGCATTGTAAGGCGAAACTGACTGCTGATCACTCTGCATTAAGAAGATCTACTCAGGCTAGAAAACCTCCCATCTCGTCTGTGCAATTGTGCACGACAGATCAACTGTGCCGCCGGTTTAAATCTCCTTAAATGCTGGTCATGATCTTGTGGTATTTGATGTTCTGTGTGAGCGCTCAGTCATTAATCTCACAACACACACATTCAGATTCAGACGGTGACACGGTTTGCAGCGGCACAGCGGCCATTTTTCTGAGAAGTCCTGAACTGAGTCATTACTGACTGAAAACATTTTTCTGATTTAGAAGCAAAACGACTTTATATCCCACCACGAACATATTCCTGTACGGTTTGTGATAATCATTCTGTGTGGACTAATTATTTTCTTAAAACCACAATGTGACCTTAACATTGCTGCTTGCTTTGACTATATCCTACACAGACATCTACATTTATTAGAAATTTAGCATGAAACTGACCTTGTAATAATTTTCCTATCTTAGACTCTGAAAATGGTAAAATGAATAATGAGGGACATAAGTCCAATACTGAAGATTTTTCCCTCTAACCTGAAAATGAACAACAAAAAAACGTGACTGAAACGTGTCTGTTTGTACCTGGCCTGCTGGATGCACTCCACCCACTCGTTGCAGTCCGACTCGTCCTCTGACCGCAGCTCCAGAGGTTTCTGACCTTCATGACCAAAAATGACCAGGAAGTAGTGCTGCGTTCAACAGAAACAAACAACCAATCAAAACCACTAATTAAAGCTTTATCTTCTTGATAAAAAATGGCAGATAGTAGTAACAAAAACCAGTACATTTAAATTTTAAAAATGATTACAGTGAACGCCAAAGCACAAGTAACAAGGCAATAGAATAAAAGTAAAGTCTGAAGGTTAAATTAAAACTACCAGTGGATTGATTACAGTTTCCTGGCCAATCACCGACTTTTAAAACAACTGACCATCTGATTCTGATTTTGGCTGATGTGGATTTTTTTTGTCACCACTGGGGAGACTACAGATAACCACAGACATGTGACATAACCCGGCTTTCAATGCAGAGCTGAAGGGGCAGTGGCTGGTTTTTAGAGCTACCCTGAGGAAGATAAGATTGGTTTCTCATGGGAGCATCGGCCAATCGGCGATCTCCCAAAATTAAGGAAATTGCTGTCAATTTATCGGTACATGACAACAAAACATATACAGAAACACAAGGACTAAAAACAACACATTTGGATTCTAGATCTTTTTCAGGCTCAAAATCTAGAGGAATTTTTTGTAAAGTAAGAATCTTAATGTAACCACAATCTGACCAATGGATTTATGAAATGAAACACTTAAAACATTATTTTAAAGTCAGTAAAGTTTTAAGTCAGTAAAGTCTCTGCCTGAGCTGGAATGTTTTAGTCTTAAAAACATCTTAGACGTTTTTATACCAAACTACTTCACTGCAAGTTTGAAGCCAGCATGTTTTATAACCAATGGCGTCACAAGAGCAACAATTTGAAATAAAATCTAAGCAAGCACAAGTCATCAATTTTTTTTTCGTTTTGCTTCTGGCTTTAGGACTTTAAAATAATAATATTAATAGGACTTTCTTTTATATCCTCACTATTTGGTCTGAAAGCAAAATTGTATAGGTAGGCCTGTTGCAGTAAGCATAATAAAAAAACAAGTTCAATAATTTCCACTTGAATGATTTATAATTTTTTTCTTTTCTCTCTTTCAACCTAAAACTGGATAATAAAAGTCTTCAGTCTGGTGATTTGGTCTCAACCAGGCCTTTTTTGAAGGACAATTTTGTTTACAGATACTTCATCATTTTATTTGTTGTTTCTGTTTTGTTAATTTATTTTGGATATTTAAAATGTCTTCTAGTTCCAGTGTTAAATATTCAGTAGAATTTAAAGTTTATTGGTCTGTTAGAACGTGTTCTTGCATTATTATGCGATTACCATTATATCACATGAAAATGGTCTCATACCAACATAATTATCTTTTACCGCAATAACTAGCAAAATTTGTCATAGTGGCAGGCCCAGGTATAGTAATTATACCTGTGTGCTTTCAGTTAATTATTCATTTATTTTATCATTTGCAATGAAATACAATAACATAAAATGCAACGCCCACAGTGTAGCTTATTTTGCTTTCGGGCTGCCTCAGAGACAAACAGACGGCCAGTGTAGTAATGATGTAACGATAAGCGGGTGAAAGATATTTGCTGGCGTGTGCTGGCTACAAACGAGGGAGGCTTAAGGGCTTGTTTGTGTGTTGGGGTTGGGGGGGAGAGGGAGTGAGGGTTTACATAACCACCAAGGCTTGTACAGCTCCTTGTATTGCTAATGCGGCTTCCCCAGCCACAAGCCTGCTTTAAGCTGCAGGATAACAATGAGTGAGACGGACAGGCAGAGAAAGGGAACTGTAAGCTGACTTGCCCTGCATTCAGAGGGCAAAAAAAAAAAAAAAATCAGTTCATCAGTCTGACCTGGACAGAGCATGTCATTTCAGCCAGTGTTTGGTTTAGAAGATCTGGTGTTATAAATGCACACTCATCAGATCCCCACACCGTCCTGAGCTGCTCAACCACTTTCACAAACCAATCAGTTATGCAGCATAAATTAAAAACGTAAGATTGTCTTTAATGTACTGTGTTACGAACTTTAACTTGTGGTGCTTCTGTGGCGTGGAAAAGTCAATGTATTTGTATTGGAAATGTTTAGTATGAGCCTTTTAGTTCAGCCTTTTCTTTCACCAAACCAACACAACACATGCTGAGTTACGAATTTAGGTTTCTCAGTCAATGACATGGATGGAGAAAGACAAGTGGATCAATCAAATCCACAGGTCACCTAGGCTCTCAGCAGTAGCCTTCCGAATGTTGCCTTTAATACTCTACCATCCACTCCCATTAACAGACCGATGGTAAACGAAATACATATATACACTTACAAACTTCTATAAAATAGCTGAAGCATCAAAAATACTTGACTAAAAGATGCTGAGGCTCTGGGAATCTTTTAGCCTGAGCACCCTGTAGAAGAAGAAACATCTTTCACCCTGTTTCAAAGAGTAGTCACAATAATACTTATATTTTATCCATTAGTTTGTTTCATTAAGAGGACAGGTCATCATCAGTACCAGCTGAGAAACTGCCTAACAAAACTCATAAACTTAAAATATTTCAATCCGCATCTCCTTGTAATTCTTTCATTTAAATTATTCAAACATCAGCATTTTAAGTGTACCAGAATAAGCAACAAAGACCTTCATTACACTGGTCATACTTGTTCTCTCATCTCTTACTCTGCTAAATCTTGCAATCCCACAAAAAAACAAAAACAAGTTTGTTTACTTCAAGCAAAGGAGACATGTTGAGCACTCTCAGGACGATGTTCAGACCCCGGGGTGAGCCACGCACTGATGCATAAACAAACAAAAAGGCCAAGTGCAATGTCTGCAGCATTCCAAATTTGCACTCCGCTTTCAAACGTTTCTGCACTGTAGCTAAAACGTCAGTGTTGATGTGCTGCACATCAGCACTGACGTTTTAGATGAAGAGAGAAGAGGACGGTTAGGGGTTTCGTTTGACTGAACATGAACTGCAGAGAAACACGGGCTGATCCACACACTGCACAGTCAAAGGGAAGCTCCAACTAGGGCAGGTGGCCACGGTGGAAGTGGTTTTTCTGTGAGATGTGGTTGTGCTGGCTTGATATTCAGAAAGTGTCTGCAGGCAAAAGGGTCAGCAAGGATGCTATTCTTAGTGAAGCAGAGCCACATCCCAGAACAGAGCAGCTCCACATGCCAAGTCACAAAAACACAAACAGTCTGCACCTTCAAAGCAGCTCATTGGGTCATATTTGATTCATTGCATAATAATACGCCGACTCCACTATTCATCTTTATATTGGTGTTGGGCTACCACATCAAACAAACTGCAATCAATCATTTTCACAAGTTCAAATCAAGTTTTTGAGAAGTAACACAAAGTCTCAAGTCCTTCAACTCCAGCTCAAGTCAAGTCTCAAGTCTATAATGGGTGAAAAAGAGAAAACTAATAAAGTGCTATTTTTGAAAACAAATAAAGTGTGATTTTTAACATCTGTTAACCATTGTATTTGTTGTACACTTTACATATTTTAAATCTGAATGAAGGATAATTTTGAATGTCTCAATGATAAGAAAAAAAATTAAAAATAGTCTTTATGGAATAATTGTATTTTTTTTTAGATACTGAATGTATAACAATGGATTTGTATCCTTGTATCCTATTTGTGTGTGAGGAGTGAAGTTTGATTGGCTAAAAGCTGCTCGACTTGACCTACTGCTGATTGCATTTGGCTCAGGTCACCAGAAGGTCACCGCATTTATAATTGAATATTTTCAGGGTGAAATTTTGAAGGCTAATTTCTGCAATTAAGTTTTGTATGCAAATATTTTGCTGGTAAAATTCAAATGTACCTAATTGCACAAGATAAAAATTCAGTGTTATAAATCCAATGTAAAAAAAAATAACTGATTCTTAAGAAACTATTTTTCTAGGAAAGGCTTTTATTTTGACAATCAGGAATTGTCTTTTTAATTACACAGTTAGATTTAGCAGAGAGAATATGGTGACAGATGTAGGTTAAGTTTATTTTGTTCTGAAACAACCAGAATTTGTTCAACACAGATTTCAGTTAGAGCGAAATCAATAAAATGAAGATTTAATTTAACGTAGCAACAAACCCCTGTAAAGGTGTAAATGGCTAATACCGGCTGCCACAGTGTTGTACTCCAGTAACATGAGCTTTTTCAATGTGAGTTAAAACACAGTCTTCATCTCCCAGGCAGTCAGCCTTCCTGGTGACTACTTCAACATTTAACCACTCACTGAGACATCTTGTCTCAGTGAGTTCAGGTAAGAAAGCCTGCCGGTCATAATGTCACACATCTTCATCAGCATCCGAATCCAAGAACACAGTCTGTTATCAGCTAAATATGTCAAAACATTCTCAATAGTCTCTATGCATTAAAATGTACCGTATTTATATTGGACAAAAAGTGGATATTAGGGATGTCCAAATAATATTTCAGTGTATTCAACACAGACAAATTTTTTTTTCAAAGATGCACATTTGTGTCAAAATGGATACAAACTGACTGACTCACATTTGCCCAAATAGTCGTTATGGTAATAACACTCAGGCCTCTGCAGTCGCTTAAAATCAACAAATGAGTTTATTACAACTTTATTCAGCTGAAGAAAGTTGTAATAAACTTCTTCAGCTGTTTATTACAACTGAAGAAGTTGTAACAATGTGTTTCTCTCATTGTGTTTCACTGAGCGAAACACAATGAAAGTTTTATTTTTGGACCTAAACAGGAACAATCTAGAGTCAGCACAGCTTCAGTTATTACAGTTGGAGACTGGCGAAAAAGCCCAAAATGTGGGTATATTGATGGACACTGACCTGAACCTTCAGTCACATAAAGACAGTTACAAAGTCAGCCATCTGTCACCTGAAGAACATTTCCAGAATTAAAGGACTGATGTCTCAGCAAGATCTAGAGAAACTGATCCATGAAATACAAGGATGCCACTGCAATGTCACCATTGCAGTGGCATTAATTACTACAATGGTGTGTTTACAGGTCTGACAAAAAAATAAAAAAATAAAAAATCAATCCTCCAGCTGCAGCTGATCCAGAAAGCTACTGCTGGAGTTCTGACTAAAACCAGGAAGATAGAGCACATAACACCAGTTTTAAAATCACTACACTGAGAGAATAGACTTTAATATACTGTTAGTTTATAAATCACAACACATTAAAGATCTGCTGTTGTTGTATCAATCTTCTAGACCCCTCAGGTCTTCTGGTTCTGGTTTGATCTGCAAAACCAGAACCAGAACCAGAAACAAACATGGAGCAGCAGCATTCAACTTCTATGCACCACAAATCTGGAACAAACTTCCATAAAACTGCAAAACAGCTGAAACACTGAGTTCCTCTAAATCAACAGTGAAACCCCATTTGTTTAGAGTTGCCTTTTAATTAATAAGAAATGGAACATAGATTAATTCAAATCTGGGTTGCAACTTCTTTTTATTTTGCCACTTCAAAATAAAAATAAAAATATTTTATTTTATTTTATTTATTAGGTTTGTTTATAAGGTTATGTTTTTACCATGCAAAGCATGCTTGATTGCTTAAATTAGCCATATAAATGAACTTGACTTGACTTAGCCATCATTGTACCCTTTGCGAGTACAAAGATAAGGTGGAATAAAAGATCCTGTCCTGACGCTTCGACTTGGAACGTGCTGCACAGGATCCAGGGCTGCCAAGACTGATCCCACTAAAGGGATTACAAATTTATTTTAAGAACAATGGAAAACACCCTGAGAAATATGTTGCCCTGTTTGCGTACAGTGGTGAAAGGTGTTTGCTCCCTTAAACATTTCTTCAGTTTTTTAATGTAATTGTTTGTGGATGACATTACAGATCTGCTGTGCAGCAACAGGTCCAGTTTGGTTATGAATAACTGTCAAAGGCAATCAATAAAAAAATGTGTAATTTAGATCAAAATTACCAAGTCACCTGATTATCAGGAGAGAAATAGTCAAATAGTTCAGGCTCAGTTATTGCTTATAAATACATTAATACTAAGGTTTAGATTAAGGGTTTAAGTCCAGATTTTGGAACAGCAAGGCATCACACATCTGCAATGGGAACACTTTTTTGCATCATACGATCAACACACATGATCAGCAATCATGGGCGGAAAAGACGAAGAAGACGACAGAATGATGGTGCAGCGTGTTTCTTAAGGAGTTATTGCGTAAAAAAGCTCATTCGTGTGGAATTTCTTATTAAATGGAAACACCAAAATTGTGAAATTAGATGTTTTCAACACCGTGGAGAAATTTTGGCTTACTCTTCTTTGCAGAATTGTTTTACCTCAACCACAATGTGGAAGTTTCAGTCTTGGACAACAAGTTTAGGGTTCCAATAAAGCATATAAATCAAATTTAGGTCCAGACTTTGACTACCCCCAAGATCATCCATATGTCTATATTTCAACTTCAACATAACGACCGCAACCTTGAAAATCAACATTATAAGTAAAACTCCATAGATGCAGGACACAGTATAAATAAAGATGGTAGCAGAAACCTGGAGAGCAGAGTGGACATCAAAAGAGCTGAGTAATCAATTGAGCAAGGAGGCTTTGATGTTCTTAGATCCTTTGTCTGACTTTAAAGTTGCTTCATCAAAAACATCCGTCTTAAACTGAGCCTGCTGACAAGGTGCCTCATTAGGCAGAGATCAAACAAAGCTCCGTCAGTAAGCTGGTCACCATTAGTCTGGATGTGCTTCACGTCACGGTAACGTCACTCTAACGTCACTGTAACGCAGACCGCTGCAGAATCCTAAAGCAGAGGTTTAAATTCTACATTTTGACACAACATGGTTTAAAAAGAGGCATCAACTCTATATGGGCTCTGCTGAAACTAAAAATATAAACTATCTAAAACAGAAGCCAAGCTTTTCCTCGTTGTAGACTTAGCAGAAGTACTAAAGTAAAGTAAAAAAAAACAAAAAAACTGTGAATTTGCAAAAGGGAAATTACGGATCAAATCAGCCATCTCTGCCACCGCCTGCTGTAGAGCAAAGGCTTAGTCAGTTAGCAAGTTTACCTTTAAGGCTGACATATAGTGTCTTGTCTAGTGCGATCTTTGAAATTATGTGCTTTGTCAAACAAATTTGTCAACAAAAACTATCATTATTCTCTACTACAGTAATCCTAATGCCACATAATTTTTCTGTTTCGTCAAAAACTTCCTAGTCGTGCATCTGTTAAGATAATAAACAGCTGCTGTGAAGCGTTTCAGCAGGAAATCAATGTTAACTCCCACCAGCCTTCTTTTCCAATCGCACTTTATACACCAGAAAAATAATCAATCTATTGATTCAGTTCCTTAGCAGTTCGTGGCCTTCTGATTTTACAGAATGTCTTAAAATATTTTAACTTACACAGTATATTTGTCGTAATGTTGCTTCATGTCTGCAGTAATTAACAAATAATATAAACTTCAAGAGATATAACTTAAATCATTCATAGGTCATGCTGTGTCACAGTTAAGGTAAGCAATGCTTCCCCTGTTTTCCACAGTTTTAGGTCGTACAGCGGGAAAAATAAGTATTTGATATGTTGCCAATGTTTTATTTTTATTTTTGAGCTTGCTGAGAATGAAGAGGTCTGCAATTTTAATTGAAATTAAATATCAACTGGGAGAGAGAATCTAAAAAAAAAATGTAGAAAATGGCCTTGTATGATTTTTTTTAATCAATAATTTACGATTTATTGCATGAAGTACAGTGGTGTGAAAAAATATTTAATTTTCAAACTTTTTTTGCCAGAAAAAATGCCTTTCTCACACAGTTTGGATTGTTTTTCTCCCCTAATGCCTTAACTTGAAAACTGGATTTTGTCTCCAGAAGGCGTTGTTTTTGACTGACATTTAGATTGGTATGATGTTGAACATCATTAGCATGATGTTCAACATCATATTAATGACCATTAGTATGATGTTCAATCATACCAATAAAGGTATGGTTGAATTTCTGTGCAAAAAAACAGAAATCAGGAAGGGGACAATCTTTAACACCACTGTAAGTACTTGATAAAATACAACAATGAAACTTAATATTTGGTACAGAAAACTTTGTTTATAATTCCAGAAGTCAGACATTTCCTAGCATGTGCAGCAGGATGTTAATCCATGTGTCTCAACTATTTATTTTCTCCACTGTGCTGGTTTACAATATATTAGAAGATGAAATGTAAATTGGTTTGACTTGTTTTCAAAATATCAGCTGCAGTCCACTCTAACATCTTTTGTATTTATGACCCTATTTCCAATCCCTGTAAATCTCTATCAGTGTAAAATGTACATAGTTTTAAATAATAACCTAATAAAGAATGTTGTAGGGTGGTGCAGTTGTTGGCACCGTTGCCTTGCAGCAGGAAGGCCTTTCTGCATGGAGTTTGCATATTTCCCTCTGTATGTGAGGTTTATTTCTACGGGAAATTAAAAAAAAAACCACATTAGGCTAACTGCTCTCAGTCACCCCTAGGCGTGTGTGCATGGTTGCTTGTTGTGTGTGAAACCAGACCAGGATGCTGCGTGCCTCTCGCCCCTTTGGGGATTCTGGAGAAGTGTGTAATATCGAAACAGATGTTTTCAATCTTTCATTTGTTTGATTTAATAATCTGCAGTTCTTGTTAAAGATTAAGTTGACAATGAAATCAGGTGAAAATATACTCATGCATCCAGAGGATAATAACCTCTAAAATGCAGAGTCATTTTTCCCCACTGTTCCTGGCAAATTAAAATTATGATTTCTATCAAATTTCAGAAATGTGTGCGGTGTCAAATTAGGCTTAGATTTTAGAGCAAAGAAAGACAAAATGTCTGTAAGAAGAAGAAACTGAAAACAAAAAAGAAATGGCTGAAAAAAGCCTTGCACCATTAGTGTCACTTGTTGTGAAAATTATATGTAGATATTACTAGAAAATTGTTTAAAAACAAACAAACAAAAAAAAACTAAAAAAAAATGATCCCCTTAAGTTTAAAAACACCACTGAGTTCTAAGAAGTTTTTGGTCAAACTCATCTAGTCAACTTTCTGATGCAGGTTGCACAATCTGGAACTAAACAATGTAACTTTAAAATTATTACAGTTCAAAGTGCTGGTGGGAACCTTTAACACCGTTTATGTCTATTTTTCAATGACAGAAACTGCCTCATAACTCAGTCAGGAATTCAGCCATTTTTGATTTGTCATAGAAAATAAGAAGTTTATCCATCATTATTGCATGTGTTTAATATAAGGACTCCATGTTATGGGGTTTAAATACTTCCAATTAAGGCAAAGAACGCAAAACAGTTGTATTTAAATATTAAATATTGCATTATTTATGGAATCTTACATATAAAATATTCGTTTATCTTTCACTTTATGATGTGAACTGATTTTTTTTGGCACTGCTTTGATTGTGTAAAAACCTAATCACAGTAAACTGGAGGCTAACTTCAAACAAATCTTCTAATTATTCCCCGCATGCTTGTCACGCACCTGCTGTTTCTCCATGGGCTCCTTGCTGATGGCGGACACCTTGGGCGCAGGTGCCCGCTCGCACGTGCAGCCTTCCAGCAGGTAAATGCCGGAGGGTCTCGCGCTCTGGTCGTTCTCAAAGTAGAAGAGCACGTTCTGGTACAGGGCGAAGTACTTCTCGGTCCAGCGGCTGTTCTCCGTGGTCTTCTTGCTCAGGTAGCCCCGCTTCGAGCCCTCTTTTCGCGCCACCACAGACAGATAGAGCGCGTGGCCCTCGTTGTACCGCACGCTCTTCTGCATTTTATAAAGGCTCTTTATTTAAACTTCAGGAGAGGCCGTCACATCGCGGCGCATCTTCAGATATGCTGCTGCTGTGGTTATTTTTAGCGGACTGATGCCAGAGGGAAGGCGGTTAATGTCTCAGTCTGTTGGAGAAGGTAATCCGGGCTTACCATGATATAAAAAGTTGGACCGTCCGCAGCTCGGCAGCTTCAATGCGGGCTCTCGGAGTCAGCTCAGACAGTAACTACAGCAACACTCTGCGTTTGCATCCCATGAAACTTCAGAGAGTTGCGCTGGTTAGCGCGCGAAACTAAATGTAAAATAAATAAATAAATAAATAGAAAAAAGACAAAAGAATCTACAAAAATGGACAAGTACTGACTCACCGGCAGCAATATGAAAACAGAGACAGAGTCAGAGGAACAGACGGTGAAAACAGAATCACAACGGAGATCAGCGGTAATCGGCTTTGACACGCACTTAAAGAGACAGGTCGGGACCGCCCCGGTCCGCGCGCCGCTGACCGCTTCGCATCACTTCGTAGGAGTGCAGCGCGCGAGCCCCGCTGTCGATCTGAGAGCGCAGGAGCACTGGAGCGCGTGAGCGGTGAAAGCGAAGCAGAGACGTTTGAAGTGGGGAGGCGCAGGTGCTTCAGTGATGGCTGCATCCCACTCCGATGCGGCTGTCTCTCAGTCAGGGTCCGCTGTCAGATGGAACCTGTATTTATATTTAATTTATGTTTTTATTAATATTATTATTATTGTCTATAATCGTTGTACAGTTTAGTAAAATATTACAAACTAATACTCTCAAATATTTCCTAGTAATTGCACATCAGTACAGGTTTATATAAGTTTTAAGCCTTCAAGCCTCGCTAGGTCCACAGGTTGCAAATTAGCTGTGGATGCAAAATTTGTATGTATAAAAATCAACACTCACTACCTTTGTCCCTTTGATAATAATAAAACAAATTTTAAAAATGCAAACATTTACATCGACACAACTTGTACAGTAAAAATAGATATGTATGAACAATTTACAAAAATTTACAAAATTTACAAAAATCCTTGTTTGAGAGTCAGTTAACAGAACAGAAACGAGTTTTTCCAGTTGTTGGGAATGTTTCCACGCAGAATGCAAATCCTGTGAGCAGATACAAATATACTTTCAAAAATTAAGAGGATTAGATTTAACATCAGAAAGGTCAAAAACCATCTGGCAGCCAGTTTACACTTTCACCATAATTGAAGCACTTTACAAACCAAATCGAGATACTGTATATTTCCTGCAATTTTCGTTTTTTTCTGTATATATCAGGACTACACAGCTAATGATCCACAGGAGGCCATGTATACACACCCATCTCTCCATGAGGAAAACATCCTGATTGGTGGATTACAAACGCAACAATTATTTAAGGTTGCTGCCCCTCCTTTTTCTTTTTTTTTCAGCCATAGTAAACCTCTATGTGTATCAGATGCCAGCTTTTTACTTTATTTTCCACTTGCTACAGGGCATAAAACTCAAAATAAAATATTCTAATAAAGAAGTTCCTCTTTTGTCTGCAGCAGAACTTGGACTTTCCTTATTGGACTGAAGTGGTGGCTTGTTCTTGTTTGCATAGTTCTATGGAAGGAGCCTCATCAGTTCACTTGTCTACATGCACTGCAGGCATGGATGGAAGCTGTGCATAAATAGGCATTAGCATGGTTCTACATGCAGATAATTTCATACACACAGACTTCATTTTTTTTATTTTGCAATGACGCATATTTAACATAGCAATACCAGCTATCCATAAAATTTCTACAAAAAAGGAGAATGGTTTAAGAGAAACAGTGTGAAAATTGAGTTGAAATACCTATCACTCCTAGAAGGGCGGCTATTAATAAAGCCATCTTTTATTTTTTTAGGTTGATTTAAAATACATTGAGGGGATGTTTTTATTGTGTGTTGTTCCTGAAACGCTCACACAAGCTTACACACACACACACGCGCATGCACGCACGCATGCACGCACNAAAATACATTGAGGGGATGTTTTTATTGTGTGTTGTTCCTGAAACGCTCACACAAGCTTACACACACACACACGCGCATGCACGCACGCATGCACACACACACACACACACACACACACACACACACACACACACACACACACACACACAGAGGTTATCTCACTGATGCACTACAACATCTGTTTGTGCTCTCAGGCTGAATGGGAGTTTCAAAACAAACACCCATCTTCTGATGCATATCACCTCTTTGCAAAAATAGAAACTTCTGCTTTTACCCTCTTCACCGATGTGTGTGTGCATGTGCGTGCGTGTGTGTGTGTGTGTGTGGACTTGTCTTTGAAACAGTGTAAGGATCATTTTCCAGATGGTCCTTACAACTATGTTGTTGGGACCGACCGACTGCTCCTTATGGGTCCCAGAGCCAGTATCCCATAAGAAGAGGGGCTTGTTTTGAGGTCGGGGGTTATGTTTAGGACTAAAGTATGAATTGAGTTGATATAAGGTTTAGGGTTAGGCATGTACTGGTAATGAGGTTTAGAGTAAGGGTGAGAATTAGGCTATAGAAATGAATGGAAAATGAATGGATGTCAATGCAAAGTCCATGCAAAAATAGAAAAAGTATCTGTGTGTTTGTGAAAAGGCACAGAATGAGATCATTTATGTCTCCTTTATACAAGTGTGTTTCTGAGCTAAGCTAATACTTTGTGTTCCTTTTGCATACTGATGTAATAATGTAGAAGATGTACTTTTATATGAGTGTTATTTTCCCCATAAAATAAAATTACATGCTAAAATCTAATTACAAAAATGACAGTAGGGCACACTCAATTGAAATCCTTCAGCTCTTCCAGTAGAAAACATGAAAATATATATATATATTCTGTTGATTTGCAGAAATTTTCCTTCCATATAGATACACAGATATTAAAAAACTTGATAATTTCTTCAGTGACACTAGTGTTTTTCTGTTATGTTGCATAAAAAGTGTATTTTTCGTTCACTTTTTTGTTATTCAGTAGTCAGGCTATTTGCACGCTAGAGGGCAGTGTAGTGCCTTACTCGTCCTGCCTTTCCGGCGGAGAAAGGTTTGATTGGTGTCAGCCAAACACTGCCCAGTGTTTGGCAACCACATGGATACTTTTGGTATAGATGTTTAACAATTTTTTTGTAAACTCAAAAGAGAAATTAGAATTTGCTTGATTTTACCTTCCCCCTTTTTCCCCTTGTTCCATAGGACTGAGTGGATACATATTTTACATTAAGTTGAATTTAAAAATATGCAGTTGAAATCTTAAGTTAATGTAAGTATTTAATAACTTACATTAATAATAGAAAATGAAGACAAACAATAGAGTATAACTGAAAAGTTAATTTATTTCAGTAACTTAATTCACTAATCATATCATAGATTACACACACACACACACACTAACTTTGGCCTTTCTTGGTTAAAAATTATCCCACTGAGTCAATGCTTTGTAGAAGCAGCTTTCACTGTAATTACTGCGAAAGCTGCTTCACAGTAATTGAAGCGAGTCTTTTCACATCTTTTTGGGAAAATCTTTGCAAAGAAACTCAAACTCAGACTGACTAGATGGAGAGTACCTTCAAACTTCAACAATCCTGGCACACAACCAGCAGACCTCGCTCTAATGAATTTCTACCAAACCTTTTCTCAAACACCATTAAGGTATCAGTCCCTATGACCAAATGATGTTTGTAAACTGTGAGCTTACATTTTCAGGTAGTCAGAAATAGAAAAGCAGGATAAAGGTTTTTCTATTTTATCAGCTGAAGAAAACCTGAATGTTCCTTTTGTAACTTTCACGAATCTCTTTAAGCATTTGTGTTTGTTTGTTCATGTCTTCTGTGAGCAGATTTGGAACTTAGCATTCACACAGATACAAAGATTCTAAAATACTTGAGTACGACAATAAATAAATAAATAAATAAATAAATAAATAAATAAAGAGAAAATAACTTGACATTTAAGACTTCATATAAGCTTTAGAGACCTTTATCCACCATAAAATCTCACCACATTTTGAATTACCACCCACCTACTGGGTTCACTGTGTATAGTCATATTCAGTGAATTGGAATATAATTGAAAAGTTTATTTATTTTAGTAACTTGATTCATTAAGTAAAACAGATCTTAATTATTACACACAGACAGTAATGTTTTAAAGAGAGAGAGACTTGACTGAATGTCCAAAACATGACAGAAATTCCCATTCAAGTCAATGTCAGTCATTTATGTAGCACTTTTAAAAACAGGTTTAAAACCGCACCAAAGTGCTGCTGTACAAAAACAAAAACACAATAGAATAAGTTGGTGAAGAGGGAGAAAGAGAGAGAGAGAGAGAGAGAGAGAGATGTAAAATGAATAAATAAAAAAATTAAATAATAATGATAATTGAAAAAATAATAACAGGGAAATAAAATACAAACAAAGCATCACAACAGAAAAGTTACAGTATAAGGCCTCAATCAAATGCCAATGAATAATAATAAGTTTTAAGAAGCAACTTAAAGACTATAGACAGAGCTATTCTGGAAAGGTAACTTATTCCAGAGAATAAGAGCAGCAATGGAAAAAGCCCCATCTCCTTTGCTATTAAGTCTAGTCCAAGGGATTTTCAGTAGCAACTGATTATTTGATCTTAATACATTAAGAGTAATAATAAGAAATTATTTTAAAGCTACATTTACCCTTGAATGCCCCTCAGGACCTCTTCATAGCTGAACACCTGACATGCTATCTCATCTGTAGCAGATTTCTCCCTACACTCCATCAGACATGCAAACCAGCCATCTTCAATGTAAGTAAGTCAGGTCAGAATAACCACTGTGTCTCTGGTTAATGACCCAGGGTTGGCTCCATTCTCCACTACAGTTTCCATTTGAATTTACTGGGGAGCTGCTCAGATAAACTCCCAAATCAAGTCTTTGCCAAGCTATCTTTTGATCTGTTGGATGGGAAAAAAGTAGACACTTTTTCTGACTGGTTTCTGCATCTTCAGGCTGAGCTGGGAAGGAAATCACACTCCCCTGACAACCTTTATCTAGTTCCTTAAGGAGTGTATTGGATTTGAATGTGTGGAAACTTTCATCAATCTCAGCTTGTACTCGAAACCCTCCCTTATTGCAAGCATTGCTGTAGATCAAGCTGTCTCCCGTGATATCAGAAACCTCATCCATTTCACATTCTCCTGATGTTTTATCCAGCATTGCGCCATAATGCCATGTGCTACCTTTATCATCACTATAAATGTAGAATGAATGTGGAATGTTGTTTTCCTTCATGTAAGCATAAGCTGGAACAATCATTCTGCCACTCTCAGTTTGAATGCCGTGGCCCGGTCCAACAGACCAGTTGTCAGTAGGCAGCAGGTCGGTCAGATCAGTGAATTCACTCCACTTGTCATCATTCTTCTTTGTGATGTAGTGAAGACGGACCTTGTTGTTCTTTTTGTTTTCATTCCCGTGACATGATTGAAGAAAAGGAACAATGTTTGTGTGTCTTTTTCGTACACTGTGCAGGGGTTCATGGGACGATATCCACAGGGGCACTTCCTCACTACTTCTTCAGGCTCTGACCACTGAAAAAGATCAATTAGACACAATTCACAGAAGATAAAGTGAAACAATACATACACAGTGTTACATATTTATCTAACATGTCTTAGGTTGTACTTTGTTGAAATAGAGTAGTTGCGTCACATAATTACCTTCATTGTCTTCTTCTGAGTGAGTTCATCAGTGTCCACTGTCCCTGTGCTCATGACCAGAGCCACTGCACTAGAATCATGTCTGGATGTCTGCTTCTCAGTAAAGCCAAAGAGCTTTTTTTCATTTTCTTTGTAGTAAAGAGCAGGAATCCTGAACACTTCTCCATTTGACTTGAAGACGAATGTTTTTCCAATGTTGTTCATGAATGCTGTAGGAGAGAAAATTAGTTACACAACCAAAACAATAAAAAGTCTGTGTCTTTTCGTCCAGAAACAACAGTCTGCTTGCTGCTTGTTATTCAGCAATATTTATACCTGTAAGATTGGAGGGAGGAGCTAAGGCAACAAATAAAAGAAGAAATCAGATCAGATCAGATCATGCCAAAAATAAATAATAGGAAAAGGGACAAATATTGAGGAAGTTGAAATTTGAGCCAATATCCTGACACTATGGCTGACTGGTCCTGCAGGTTTTTTTCTTTTCCCCTATCATTCATATATCTAAACTGTAAAGCTTGGATGGAAAGCCCAGTGTTTTAGCTTTCATTTTTCAGCAATTCTTCACTAATTGGGTCTTATTCGTCCAAATCAGTATCCTACCGCTAAAACTAACATGCTTTATGAACCACTATGTGGAAGTTTAACATCAGTGTTAAAGCAAAGTTTGCTGTGAATTTGGTTTATTGCAAGAAAATGCTTCACTGCATTGCTTTGATTTTCTCATTTATACCAACAAATAATCATGGGAAGGAGAGATGCTGAAAAAATGAATAACCAAGAACTGTTAGCAAAACATGACCATCAGCCCTATGCGTGCCAAAAAATATTTGCCTTAAATAACTACTAAAGCAAAAAATAATTAATGAAACCAATGCCACTCAAGCCAATCACTAAATAACCGCACTAAATAAATATTATTTGTAGAGTTTAAAAAATTAATTGCACTTAGTGATAAAGTCCCTGAAATAAATAGAGTTTTCAGAAATATTCTGATTTATTGAACAGATCTGTAGAATTCAACAATGGAGGAAAGTAGAGTAGACTAATAGCTGTACAGTCTGATATAGTCTTTATTTCTATAGCATGTAAAGAAAGAACTCTGTTTTAGTTGAGACTGTAGAATGAGGACATTTTAGATTATACAAGCTGAACACCTGATGCAAGAAGAAGGCAAATTGCTTAAACCTGCTTGAGATGCACAATGGCCTCTTTGGTTGTTGAGATGGAGCAAATAGGTAGTAACCTTGGAACACTTGAAGAACAGAATGCGAACCTGCTGAGATGTCCTGCCAAGAACTTGACGTTAATCTAACGTCCTGGAGCTTCACCAAAAATGTGTTTTCTCTTCCTGCTTCCATGAGTCAAGAATTTAATTTTTCACTCTGATGGGGCTGTCAGATCTTTTCTACACTCCTGAACAGCTTCTTAATGTACAGCAACTATTTACTGACAAGTACTGCACCAGTCAGAAAAGGTTGGAACTTTTATTTTATGCTTGGTGACAGGACAAAGTTCTCTTCAGAGGAAGATTTATAGAAGACATCCTTCCTGGTTCCGGTAGAAAACTCACCCATCAGTCATCTATGACTACAGTCTTGTTGTCCTGGCATCCCACATCATGAAAGTCCTGGAGAGACTCCTGCTTGACCACATGAAATAGCAGAAAAACCCATGTCAAAAGCCCCTACAGTTTGCTTATCGCCATGGTGATGGAGTTGACGATACCATCATGCACCTGCTTCACACATATCATATAAAAACTTGACTCTACTAGTGGCCTTATAGTTCTTAGTTTTAATAATTTTTATCTTTACCCTCCTGAAAGCACAAATTGCTCTAAAGAGGAAGATTTGTGTCTGTCTCACTCCAGAGCTCCCAGCAGAAGATTGAAGGGTCTCTACCCAATATTCCAGTGAAGTTCATTGTGTCTTTATGTTCTTTTCTTATCAGACACATGGTTTTGTCTCTCAAGGCGTAGACCACCTGACATGTAGACCACCTGACATGTTTCCACAGCAGGCTGGTCTTTGTAAGATGTCACTGCTCATTTTGACACATCATGTCCCACCTAGAGACACCTGATGGAGAGTACCTTCAAACTTCAACTTTCAAGCTTTGTCACAAATTCTCTATTGGATTTAGGCCTGTACTTTGACTGGACCATTCTAGCAACATCAGATTCAGAGAACTAAAAAAAAAAAGAAGCTGATTCTGTTCTGTGGACGACTGTGGAAACACTAGAGATGATGGTGCAAAGATGGATTCTTCATAAAACTACAAAAATTAAGTACAACCATGAGACAAACATGAATCAGTTATACAACAATACAGTGTCTTCAGTCAGAGGCTTCTCCAGAGCTGCTGTAATATTGACTGCAACAGGAAGTCCTTCCTGTCCTCACTAATCAGCTTCTGCAGCACCTCTCTGAAGAATCTTGATAATATAATAATATGAGTTACAACTGCATTTAATTTTCCTTTGGGATCAATAAAGTATTTATGCAATGACTTATAAAATATTACATATACATTTTTGCCTGGATGTTGTTTTCTGAAAAACATTTTTTTTTTTTAAATCAGGATTGATTTGAAAATGTAATAAAAAGGACAAACGTCCAAAGGGGTGAATACTTTCACTGGCACTGTAATGTGTTTGGTTTTGGCATTTTCACCATTTTCAGCCTTCTCTATACACACTTGTCTTATTACAGATATTTTAAAATCAGTCAGCTCACCATTTTTGATAATTAGTATAATTATATATAAGTATTTAACATCCTAAAAGACACCAAGCAGAAAGTTTGAAGAGGGTTTTTTGTATTTCATATTTCAAGTCCTGCACTTAATAGAGAAATAGAAGTTTTATCACTTTTCAGTATATGTGGCTGAGCTCTTGGCAGAAGGTTATTTCAGATTACAAGCTGAAGATGTGATGCAAAAAGTATGTAAGCTACTCAAATCAGCTGGAAGGGCAGGTTAGCACATAGTTTCTCTTTAGTTGTTGAGATTGAACTGATAGATTATAACATGTGTGGAAACATTTGAATACACACTTGATGAAAATGTTGTGGACCATGGAAGATGTACTGACAAGAACTTGGCTTACTTCTAACTTCCTGGTGCTGCACAAAATTTGTTTTCCCCCTTCTGCTTCCTTAAGTCAAGAATTTTATTTTAGTTTGTGCCAGACTCTACAGGCGGTCATATGATTCTTAGTGACTTATTGCTTAACCCAAGGCACTTTACAATAACGTGAATAGAGCAACTCTGTGGGATTCTGCAGCATTTCCTCAATCTTGACTTAATCCAAGAGAAGGTTCTATTGTTGGTTCTGTTGTTGTTGAAGTCATCCTGCCTGGTTCTGGAACCGAAGAAAACTCACCCATCAGTCATCAATGACTACAGACTTGTTATTCTGGTAGCCCACATTATGAAGGTCCTGGAGAGACTCCTGCTGATCCACATGAATTAGCAGACAAGTTCATGTCAAGACCCCCTTCAGTTTGCTTATCGCCATGGAGATGGCATTGAAGACACCATCACACAGCTTGTTCAACAAACCCAGTGTCTGGACAAAGCATGCCGCACTGTGAGGATTATGTTCTTTGATTTCTCCAGTGCATTTAACACAATTCAGCCTGATTATATTTGTCAGAAACTCCAGAAGACACAGGTAGAGGCCTCAACAATCGCCTGGATCTATGACTACCTCACAAAGACACTGCAGTTTGTGAGACTGATGGACTGTGTGTCTGATCTGGTGGTCAGCAGTACAGGAACACCACTGGGCTCTGTACTTTCACCATTCCTTTTCCCTATCTACACCTCAGACTTCCAGCACACATCCAACTTCTGTCATCTACAGAAATACTCAGGTGACTCTGCAATTGTAGATGTATATATTTTTCAGTTAAAAATGAGAAATGTTTAGTTATAATTGAAAAATGCACATTCAGCAGACATGTACAACACATAAGACTACAGTAGAGTGAACTACAGGGTTTATCAAGCTAAAATGTGACTTAAGAACCTACACCACCCTACAACCACGCTGGGCTCAAAACAGACACTGGTTCTAATTGATCCATTTTTCTTCATAATGAGATGTTGAGGAGTGCCTTGCTTAAGGAAGGAAGATGATACTACCAATGTTTTTGAACTGGATGGATGTATAACTTAATAGAGATACACTCCATAATAATTATGTGTTCTACCTGGAGTTTAATGTATGGTACGTAGGTGCCATCTGTTGTAGAAAAGGAACAAAGAATCAAGACATGGACTCTTCCGGTTCTACAAACATAACCCTAACCCCTAACCCTAATGACAGAGCTCCAAGTGTCTAAGTACAGACTCTAAGCCAGTTTTATACCAGTATTATTCAGTCAGTTTTGTACTCCTCTGTGCAGCACTTCCCAAATCTGCACTGTACTGCAGCAAGAACAGCATCAACATCAACTTTCAGAATCCAGCTCTGCCTAAATGCTGAGAGGAACTGACTCAAAACCAGTGCTTGCATCACGTAATTTGAGCATAAAGAAAAGAAAACTGACCTTGAACACGCTCATTCACAATATTCTGACCGAGAATGATGAAAACAAATAAAGGCAATGTGGCTATGAAGCCCTGCTAACTTAGAACGCTTGTTGCAGAGGATACAAATGGTTTAGCTTCTGCTTTCTGCTAATAGCTAATGAAAAAACAACAATTAAAATGAATATAATACATCAGAACAATATAATAAACTATTTTAATACAGAAAAATGGTTTGGATGCGATTCATCAAAAGAATGTTTAATAGCTGCTCAAAGATTCAACATAAGGTCTACATTGCATTGCTGGCAAGCGTCACTAAATACACCACACAAGATATTCTTCTATTGAATAATGATAATACAGTTTTTTCAAGTCCTGAAGTTTGGAATGCCCCTCAGGACCTCTTCATAGGTGAACACCTGACATGCTATCTGGTCTATAGCAGATTTCTCTCCACGCTCCATCAGACATGCAAACCAGCCATCTTCAATGTAAGTCAGGTCAGAGTAACCACTGGGTCCCTGGTTAATGACCCAAGGTTGGCTCCATACCAGATTAAATGCACTAATTGATCTCACTGGGGAAGTGCTCACATACACTCCCAGATCAAGTCTTTCCCAGTCTGACTTCTGATTTGTCGGGTGTGAAAAAAGTAACCACTTTTCCTCACTGGGTTTTGCATTTCCAGTCTGAGCTGGGAAAGAAATCACACTCCCCTGACAACCTTTACGTAGTTCCCCAAGGGGTGTAGCTGTTGTGAATGTATGGACACCACTCTCATCAATCTTAGCTTGGACTCGATGGCTTCCCAAGCTACGAGCATTGCAGTAAATCAAGCTCTCTCTGTTGCTGCTGTCAAAAATCTCAGTCATCTCACATTCCGTTGATATTTCAGACAGCATTTCCTCACATTTCCATGTGCTACCATAATCATCACTATAAAAGTAGAATGAATGTGGAATCGGTTGTTTGTCTTTTGAGTAAGCATAAGCTGGAATAATCATTCTGCCACTCTTAGTTTGAATGCCGTGGCCCGGTCCAATAGCAAACGTAGACCAGTTTTTAAACACAGGCTGCAGTTCGGTCACCTCAGTGAATTCACTCCACTTGTTGTTATTCTTCTTCTTTGTGATGTAGCACAGACGGGCCTTGTTCTCGAGATGCTGTAGCTGCCATGGCTCTGTCTCATTGACATAGATAAAGAAAAGGAACAGTGTCTCTGTGTGTTTTTCATACACAACGCAGGGGTTCATCGGACGATATCCACAGGTGCATTTCTTCATTACTGCTTCAGGCTTTGACCACTGAAAAAGATCAATTAGATATGATTTAGAACTTAGGGTGAAACTATTACGGAAGAGGATTAGGGCCACTGAAAAAAAAAAATAATAAAGTCAGAAAAAAAAAAAATTCTCCGAATTCAGAGGGAAAAAAGTAAAAAAAAAAAAATTGTGGCCAAAAATTTTTTTTTT
>NW_006800375.1:50073-60711 GCF_000485575.1 Poecilia formosa
AGTGTCTCTGTGTGTTTTTCTTACACAACGCAGGGGTTCATCGGACGATATCCGCAGGGGCACTTCTTCATTACTGCTTCAGGCTTTGACCACTGAAAAAGATCAATTAGATATGATTTAGAACTTAGGGTGAAACAATACATACAGCATGTGAAATATTTATTTAATGTCTTAGGTTGTGTTCTGTTGAAATAGTTGCTGTGAACTACTCAGTCTGACTAGGCCACTAGCTGAAATGGTGTTTCACGTTCAGGTGGCAGTTAAGGCTGACAAATTCTCATAGATACCAACTTAAACAGACCCCTTGTTGACCCACTTGGGTTAGGGTTAGGGTTAGGGTTAAATCCCTTTAAATGGAGAGCTGGTTCGGGCTGCTTTACTGTGGCCACAAACACATTCATTGTTTCATTTATGAAACTGAAGGTGGCAGCAGCAGCAACAGCAAAACACCAACTCCTACTGTGACCTACTCTGTCCTCTCCCTCTTTGGTCCTCAGCTTCATCTTGTGATTTCTACATTCCCATGAATTTCAACGGGCTTCAGTTCAATTTGAAAAGATTTAATGACGTTACTCATCGTTCTTTTGGCTGGATGTAGCTAGCGTAGTCGGAATAAGCATACCCAGAATGCATTGCAGCATGACCACTATAGTACCGCATTTATAAAAAATTAAACAGTCTACAGTATTATTAGTGTATTATTTCCACATCTAAAATAAATATTTCTCATATAAAGTCAAAACATGGGTCCCTTTAAAATCAAATGTCATTCGATTCGGGCCTTGCTAATGGGATGTGGCAAACTTTTCTACTGTGCTGGGTTTTGAGTTACGTCTCATGTATTTGGTTCAACATAAAATGGCAATATAATGGACATTGTAAAGTCAATAAATTGAATTTTAGCCACTACGACATAATTACCTTCACTCCCGACTTAATGTTCACTTTTCCTACACTCATGACCAGCGCCACTGCGTCAGAATCATCTTGGGATATCCGTTTTTCTGCGAAGGCAAACAACTTTTTTTCATTTTCGCTGTAGTAAATAGCAGGAATCCTGAACACTTCTCCGTCCTTTGACTTAAAGATGATTTGTTTTTCAACTCTTGTTTCGCCACTCTTTGAACTGGTTTTACCCATGGATGCTAACTGAAAGAAAAAATGATTAAAGAATCAGAAAGCGTTGAAGAAACAACGGTATTGTTGCTGCTCGTTCTTGGGTAAAGATTTTTGAAACGGGCGTTTACTTTCCGTTTGTTTCTTGTTGCCATGACAACCCAGAAGTTGGCAAGTTGCTGTTTCCTGTGGTCGAAACATTGTTACTTCTTAGAGCAATATTCTGTTATCTGATACGTCAGGTGTCTAAAACATATTTCTTATAATTGATGTGTGTTTATTGAGTTAAAATTATTTGTTTGCAACACATAACAGCGAACCGGAAGCGGGTTTGAAAGTTAAATAATCCAGAGAAGAGCGCGAAGGCTGTTCTCTGCAAACGGTTTTACCTAGCGAACACCCCACATATACAGTAAATGTAAAGTTACCTCCGCTTGAGAAAGAGAAAAGAAAGCACAAATTGAGCCAAGAACTTAAAGTCATGGTTGACTGGTCCTGGGGCGGTTTTTTTTTTCAGCCGTGTAACTGTAGAGCGGGAATGGGAAACTCAGTGTTTTAGCTTTAATCTTCATATCCTGTCATGTATCTCCAGATTATCCCACCTCTATTTAAAGCACGCCTTAATAATTGTGTTGGGGAAGTTTTATATCAACGTTTAAGTCCAGATGTGGTTTACTGCAATGGGAAAAAATTGCAGCATGCTCTTATTTTCATTCCAACAAAAACTTCATGTTTATTACAAGCAAAAGCTGAATTTTATTTTTGGCCAAGTAAAGGTTTATAGGGGCATTCACGTAATTTTGAACTTGTAATTCATGCCTCAAAATATTCGTCCATTGAACCATTTACTGCTATCGTGGTTAGTTTAGCACCATTTTGAGTGTCATCATCAAAATCATCAATATGTTGGTCAATATTCCATTTATCGTGGTTCACAACAACTAAACAGGTGGGGTTTAGTCTTGATTTAAAGGAACTCAGTGTTTCAGCAGTTTTGCAGTTTTCTGGAAGTTTGTTCCAGATTTGTGGTGCATAGAAGACGATCAGTAGATGGGGCAATTGTCCACTTTTTAGTACTTCTTTGTGCCATGTTGCCATGTAAACTGTATTTTAATTCTTCAGTTTAACTCAGCCCCAGTAATCATGACAAAAGTCACAGTAGTAAAATGTTTTAGGTTTTGTAAATCAGTGACTGAAGGATTAAATATGCCAATATGAACAATGATATAGAGATACTGATTTTTTTTTTTTCAAATGTGGTTTTTTAAAATTTTGTCTTATTTGTTCTGCTAAACTGTAAGTCAATGTGTCATAGATAGTGCTTTAAAAAAGGGTCTCAGTTAAAACACTGCTGGTAAATGCAAAATATGCAATCATGGTCATGGAATAATTTTTTTTAATTTTTATTGTGATTAATATATTCCAGAAATGATTCTAGGGCATAACTCTTATTTTGAAAACAAAGGAATTCTATTAATTCAAAAATAATTTCACTATATTTTACAATCTGTTTTGTTCCCAAAAGGATTTCTTAAAGCGAGATTCTGTTTTTGACACTTTTGAAGATGTCTGGATCTGGTCACGCTCAGACAGTTCACTGTGAGAAAATAGTTTTATTCATATTCTGCACTTGTCTGACTCAAAACCAGTGTTTTTCATCATGTAGTTTGAGCATACAGAAATGAAAACTGACCTTAAACACACTCATTCACAAGAATGAGTGTGTCTCTGAGAATGATTTGTTAAAGGTGACTTTCAGGTCACATTTAACAAAATCATCCTTCAATTCTACAAAGTCTGTGTCAGAGATTATCCAAAATGCAATCCTTTTCTTACAATGTATTCAACAATGATTGATGAGATTTATATGTATGCGAGTACATGGACTAACTTATTGTCTTTAAATAATATTTGTCTCTGCTAATTATATCTGTGCAGGTCTCAGACACAGAGACCTACTAGAACCTAGAACAAGAATCCCAACATGGTTCTACTGGGGAATAAAAGTGACAAACTCGTGGAATATATAAAAACACGCAGGACTTGTATTTCTCAAAGGAGGAGAGATCTGCAAATTCACATTTTATTTTGCAAACGTGGTAGAGGAATCCTCCAGGGGGGAATAATGTGGTCACTGGGATTTGTAAGATTTGTGGAGAGGATGAGTTGAAGTCCAGTGTCTGCTGGAGATGATGCAATGGGGAGATTGATGGTTTGGACTTGTGATAGAGGGCAGACAGGTAGATACACAGGTAGCGGGATGAAGAGGAGTGGTTCTTTGCTAGCGGTGCATGAGAAACCAGAGGATCTTTCAGAGAGACTTCCATTTGAGATAAAGGTTCTCAGGCAACACACTGGGTCACATACATGGTGCCACAAAGAGGAATCCAGAAGACAAGGAACTCAAGTAATACAAAGGAAGGATTCCAAGGCACCACAAGAGGATATCTACAAAGAGGATATCTACAGGTAAGAATTAACTTGAGAAATGCCAGGAAGTCACAGAGACAAAGCTCAGAGAGGGTCAGAGTACCAGAACAGGCAAACCCACTGAAGGTTGGTTGAAGTGCTGGCAACCTACTCCTCTTATACTCCATGCTGATGATGGTAAATGGCTTGATGATGTGTGTGAAATCCAGGAGTCGGACCTGCCCTCCAGGTGATTGCAGTCTCCATCTAGTGGTGAACTGAGAGAAGGCAGCAGAAAAGAAGGACCTCCAAAACCCCAGTTCCCAACACATAACTGGAGCATTTCCAAATACAATGAAAATTGCAAAGGTTATGCCTCTATTTAAATCTGGCGATAATCACATTTTTAATCATTGTAGATATGTGTCCCTACTTTGTCAGTTCTCTAAAATACCAGAAAAAAATGTTTGCAATTTTATTGGAAAGCGTAACATTCGGACAGTGTCAACATGGCTTCAGAGAAAACAGGTCAACTTCAATGGTGCTGATGGCGTTAACAGAAGAAATCATAGACACTATTGATAAAAGGAAATTTGCAAATGGTGTATTTCTGGATCTCAAAGAAGCCTTTGATACCATCAATTGTGACATCTTACTAAAAAAAACTGGAAAGATTTGGAATTAGGGGGGCAGCATTAAACTGGCTTAGAAGCTACACTGGACAAAGGAAACAATTTGTAGAATTAGGTAATCAGAAATCAGATTTATTATAACTTGTGGAGTTCCACAGGGGTCAATGTTGGGCCTCAAATTATTCCATTTCTATATAAATTACATAGTCAAAGTATCAAACCTGATAGAATACATTGTTCAAAAAAGTGTTTAAAAAGGAGTTTATTGGGAAATATGTTGTATAGAATGAGTGTTTCAAAGACCAAAAATCCCATTGATGACATTAAAAATGTATAAATAATTGTACTTTTAAGGATGAGAATGTGAGATCTAAGTGTCACGTAATGTGGAAATAATTTAAATTTATCTGGTGCTTGGAGATTTAAATATTTCTAAGTTAAAGAATATGTGAGGGGCAGGAAATCAAAAGATCCTGTATCTTCTACCTGCTCCTTTTCAAACAGATCATGTAATATTTTACATGATCTGTAAAATGTTACAGATCATGTAAAATGATCTGTAACAGAGACAAAGCTCAGAGAGGCTCAGAGTACCAGAACAGGCAAACACTCAGGCACTGAAATGCTGGCGACCCACTCCTCTTATACTTCATGTTGATGAGGGTAAATGGCTAGCAGATGTGTGTGAAATCCAGGACCTGCCCTCCAGGTGATTGCAGTCTCCATCTGGTGATGAACTGAGAGAATAAAAGTGACAAACTTTTATTTGTCACTCCTTAAAGGACACCAAACTGAAGAGAATCAGATGTGGGGATAATATAATCAATTATCATCCCCAATTGATGATAACAAGTTATCATCAATTGGGGATGATAATTTGTTTTAATTTTATTTTTACTTTTAGTCTGAAATAAATAAAACACAAAGCATACACACACACACAACATGCTACACACACACATACACACTGATGTTTTCAAGATAGATATCTACATTTTATTGTGTCCCAAAGATGACATGGTTCACTTAAAAACACATAAATTCAAAGATAAATAAAAAATAAAAATACAGTACATGTAGTTTGAGCATAAAGAAATGAAAACTGACCTTGAACACTCTCATTCACAGTATTCTGACTGAGAATGATGAAAACACTTTCAGATTACATCGAACTAAATAATTTTTAATTCCACAGATTCAGTAAAAAATAGTTCACATTCCTTAAAGGAAACCAAACTCAAGAGAATCAAATAAAGGCAATGAGGCTATGAAGCCCTGCTAACTTAGAACGCTTGTTGCAGAGGATACAAATGGTTTAGCTTCTGCTTTCCGCTAATAGCTAATGAAAACACAACAATTAAAATTAGAATATTACATCAGAACAATACAATAAACACTTTTAATACAGAAAGAATATTTAATTCAAAAGAATATTTAATAGCTGCTTCAACATAAGGTCTACATTGTATTGCTGGCAAGCGTCACTAAATAACAAGATATTCTTCTATTGAATAATAATGATACAGTTTTTTCAAGTCCTGAAGTTTGGAATGCCCCTCAGGACCTCTTCATAGCTGAACACCTGACATGCTATCTCGTCTGTAGCAGATTTCTCCCCACACTCCATCAGACATGCAAACCAGCCATCTTCAATGTAAGTCAGGTCAGAGTAACCACTGTGTCCCTGGTTAATGACCCACGGTTGGCTCCATTCTCCACTACAGTTTCCTTTTGAATTTAGTGGGGAAGTGCTCACATACACTCCCAGATCAAGTCTTTCCCAATCTGACTTCTGCTTTGTCGGGTGTGAAAAAAGTAGCCACTTTTCCTCACTGGTTTTTGCATCTCCAGACTGAGCTGGAAAAGAAATCACACTCCCCTGGCAACTCGTATGTAGTTCCTCAAGGGGTGTAACAGTTGTGAGTGTATGGACACCACTCTCATCAATCTTATCTTGGACTCGATGGCCTCCGAAACTGCGAGCACTGCAGTAGATCAAGCTATCTTTGCTGCTGCTTTCCAAAATTTCAGTCATCTCACATTCCATTGACATTTTAGACAGCATTTTCTCACATTTCCATGTGCTACCATAATCATCACTATAAAAGCAGAATGCATGTGGAATCGGTTGTTTGTCTTTTGAGTAAGCATAAGCTGGAATAATCATTCTGCCACTTTTAGTTTGAATGCCGTGGCCCGGTCCAATAGCAAACGTAGACCAGTTTTTAAACACAGGCAGCAGTTCGGTCACCTCAGTGAATTTACTCCACTTGTTGTCATTCTTCTTCTTTGTGATGTAGCGCAGACGGGCCTTGTTCTGGTGATGCTGTAGCTGCCATGACTCTTTCTCATTGACATAGTTGAAGAAAAGGAACAGTGTCTCTGTGTGTTTTTCATACACAACGCAGGGGTGCATCGGACGATATCCACAGGTGCACTTCGTCACTAATGCTTTAGGCTTTGACCACTGAAAAAGATCAATTAGATTCGATTTAGGACCTAAAGCGAAACAATACATACAGCATGTGACATATTTATTTAATGTCTTAGGTTGTTTTCAGTTGAAATACATTAGTTGCCTCACATATGTGGAACCATTAATTATTTTTTTTTTCATGTGTTTATCTCCACTCCCATTTTGTGAACTGAGAATGTTGGAAGCGGGACGGGGTTATAATGATGGAATGTTGAATTAAGTTGCATGGGTTATATAATTGATAAGTCAAAATTGTAAGCAGTCTGATGATTTTTGATAACTGAAGCTGAACACCTGACATGCTATCTCGTCTGTAGCAGATTTCTCTCCACACAAATATCAATAATGAATTAATATTGAACAATTGCCTCAATAATGGGAAATAATGTGGTGTACAAAGTAAGTCTTTGTCATTTAAATAGTGTTTTGTTTGCAAATGTATAAAATGTATTCATCGGTAAGATAAGGAACAGACTCAGATGCGGTGTGAGAAAAGCAGAAGTTGTTTTGGACAGAGAGTATAGGTGGTTATGGGGAGACACTCACAACAGTTTCAATGCCAAAAAAGTAGAACTTTTCCAGTAAGGAGGGATGATTTTATCGATTCATGCAAAAAGTCATGTAGGCATCACCCAAAAACATATAAAGCAGAAGCACTCGCTAACATTCGGGGTTGTGCCTCAGAGACAGTCTTCATGTTCACATCGGTAGAAGAAATCATGAAGACCATCAGGTTTTGAGAGAAAAAATGAGACTCAACCAGAGCGAAGAACCCTGATCAGGCCAAAGTTTGAGGTTTCAGAATTTGGATTTACTGTCATGACTGCTGCTTCATGCTGGGTTTTTCCTCTTTGTTTAATCCAAGAACTTTCCCATTTTTTGCCAAGAACAAGTTCAGGATTTTTTTTTTTTCAATTAGATTTTTGGGGCTACTTCTGGCCACTGAGGAAAATTTGATTTTTTTTAAAACAGAAAACTAATGGATCAACCCAGAAAAGGGCTTTTCTTGTGGTATGAGTCTCTCTCTCTCTCTCTCTCTCTCTCTCTCTCTCTGTCTGTCTTCTTGCATTTATTACATTCAAAAGGTTCATTCAGCCACAATTTTAGGGTAAGATAATTTGGAAATTTTTGCAACTTATGTAATGTTTCCTGTTTTGCTGGATTTCTTACTGTGTTCGATACTTGCTAAGCTCAAATTCTCATAGATACCAACTTAAACAGACCCCTTGTTGACCCACTTGGGTCAGGCCCATCGGGCTCATTAGGTTTGGACCCTTTAAATGGAGAGCTGGTTCGGGCTGCTTTACTGTGGCCACAAACACATTCATTGTTTCATTTATGAAGCTGAAGGAGGCAGCAACAGCAACAGCAAAACACCAACTCCTACTGTGACCTACTCTGTCCTCTCCCTCTCTTTGGTCCTCAGCTTCATCTTGTGATTTCTACATTCCTATGAATTTCAACGGGCTTCAGTTCAATTTGAAAAGATTTAATGACGTTACTCATCGTTCTTTTGGCTGGATGTAGCTAGCGTAGTCGGAATAAGCATACCCAGAATGCATTGCAGCATGAACAACAGGGCGCTCCTGTGACAATACATAATTAAAACGTATAAAAACTAAACAGCCTACAGTATTATAAATATTTCTCAAATAAAGTATATTGTTTCAACTGAACATGGGTCCCTTTAAAATCAAATGTGATTCGATTCAGGCGTTGCTAAAGGGAGGTGGCAAACGGTTTTCTACTGTGCTGGGTTTTCTCATGTATTTGGTTCTACATGACATTGGCAGTACAATGGACACTGTAAATGGCTTTATGATTAAATCCAAATCATGAAGCGAATCTTGATTGAGCGCACGTACCAAAGCCTACAAGAAACATCATCATATTATTTTTATAATTACCTTCACTTCCGACTTAATGTTCACTTTTCCTGTTCTCATGACCAGCGCCACAACGTCAAAATCATCTTGTGATGTCCGCTTTTCTGCAAAGGCAAATAACTTTTTTTCATTTTCGTTGTAGTAAATGGCAGGAATCTTGAACACGTTTCCCTTCTTCGACTTAAAAAGTGTTTGTTTTTCGAATCTCGGTGTGCCACTCTTTGAACTGGTTGTACCCATGGATGCTAATAGAGAGAAAAATTATTAACTAAAGAATTGGATAAGTGTTGACTGCTTGCTTCTTGTTTTGGGCAACGATTTTTGTAATGGCCGCTTACTTCCCGTTTGTTTCTTGTTGCCATGACAATCCAGAAGCGTTATCACTTTGAGTGTCATCATCAAAATCATCAATATATTGATTCCATTTATCAAAAATAAATAAATAATGACTCAAAAGCGACTAAACAAGTGGGTTTTGATTTAAAGGAACTTTCAGTTTTGCAGTTTTCTAGAAGTTTGTTCCAGATTTGTGGTGCATAGAAGACGACCAGTAGATGGGGCAATTGTCCACCTCTTTGTACTTCTTTGTGCCATGTTGCCATGTAAACTATATTTTAATTCTTCTGTTTAACTCAGACACAGTAATTATGAAGAAAGTCAAAGTACTAAAAATGTTTTAAGTTTGGTAAATCAGTGACAGAGGGGTTAAATAAACCAGTATGAACAATGAATCAGAGATACAGATTTTTTTTATTTTATTTGTTTTCAAACAAGTTTTTAAAAATTTTTTATTTTGTCTTATTTGTTCTGCTAAACTGTAAGTCAATGTGTCATAGATAGTGCTTTAAAAAGGGTCTCAGCTAAAACACTGCTGGTAAATGCAAAATATGCAATCATGGTCATGGAATTATTTTTTTTTATTTTTATTGTAATTAATATGTTCCAGAAACAATTCTATGCAGGGCATACCTCCTACTTTGAAAATTCCCAATTTTAATAATTCCTTTGTTTTATTGTCATTAAATCAATTAAAAGGATTAATAATTTCACTAGATTTTACAATCTGTTTTGTTCCCAAAAGGATTTATTCTTGATAAAGTGAGATTCTGTTTTTACACTTTTGAGGATGTCTGGATCTGGTCACGCTCTCACTGTGAGAAAATAGTTTTCTTTATATTCTGCACCTGTCTGACTCAAAACCAGTGCTTGTTTGCATCATGTAGTTTGAGCATAAAAAAATTTAAACTGACCTGGAACACATTCATTGACAATACTCTGACCGAGAATGATGAAAACACTTTCAGGTCACGTTTAACAAAATCATCCTTCAGTTCCACAGAGTCTGTGTCTGAGATTATCCAAAATGCAATCCTTTTCTTACAATGATGTATTCATAAATGATTGGTGAGATTTATGTTTGTGAGTACATGGAATATTTTATTCTCTTTAACCTCTTTAGGGGCAAAGAGGTTAAGTAACAATATTTGTCTCTGCTAATTATGTCTGTGCAGGTCTCAGAAACAGAAACCTGCTAGAACCTGGAACAAGAATCCCAACATGGTTCTATTGGGAATAAAAGTGACAAACTCGTGGAATATATAAAAACATGCAGGACTTGTTTTTCTCAATGCTCTGGTCAAACGGGGAGAGATTTAGTGCTCATCTGTGAATTCACATTTTATTTTGTAAATGTGAAGCCTAAGTTAACAGAACAAATAAAAGTAAATAATGACTCAAACCTGCCAGGTGAGGACGCTCTGAAAAAGTGTCACCATCTATTATTTTTATTTTTTCTTGTTTTTACTTTTTTTCCTGTTTGAAATAAATAAATAAATAAAACACAAAATATAGGTTATTACACACACACACACACACACACACACACACACACACACACACACACACACACGCACACACACACACGCACTGATGTTTTCAAGATAGATATTTAGGCTTTATTGTGTCCCAAAGATGACATGGGTTCACTTAGAAACACATTCATTCAAAGATAAGTCAAACATAAAAATACAGTCAGCTAAAAATTGTTCACATTCATTAAAGGAAACCAAACTGAAGAGAATCAAATAAAGGCAATGAGGCTATGAAGCCCTGCTAACTT
>NW_006800375.1:61148-62855 GCF_000485575.1 Poecilia formosa
ATCTTCAATGTAAGTCAGGTCAGAGTAACCACTGGGTCCCTTGTTAATGACCCACGGTTGGCTCCATACCAGATTTAATTCTCCAACTGATGTCACTGGGGAAGTGTTCAGATACACTCCCAGATCAAGTCTTTCCAAATCTGACCTCTGATTTGTCGGGTGTGAAAAAAGTAGCCACTTTTCCTCACTGGGTTTTGCATCTCCAGTCTGAGCTGGAAAAGAAATCACACTCCCCTGGCAACCTTTATGTACTTCCACAAGGGGTGTAGTAGTTCTGAGTGTACTGACACCACTCTTATCAATCTTAGCTTGGACTCGATAGCTTCCCAAACTGCGAGCATTGCAGTAGATCAAGCTCTCTCCATTGCTGCTATCAAAAACCTCAGTCATCTCACATTCTCCTGATATTTCAGACAGCATTTCCTCACATTTCCAAGTGTTACCATAATCATCACTATAAAAGTAGAATGCATGTGAAATTGGTTTTTCATCTTCCGGACCAATGTAAGCATAAGCTGGAACAATCATTCTGCCACTGTCAGTCTGAATGCCGTGGCCCGGTCCAACAGCAAATGTAGACCAGTCATTCATCTCAGGCAGCTGGTTGGTCAGATCAATGAATTCACTCCACTTGTCGTCATTCTTCTTTGTGATGTAGCACAGACGTGCCATGTTGAGGTGATGCTTTAGCTGAAACCACTGTGTCTCACTGACATAGTTGAAGAAAAGGAACAGTGTCTCTGTGTGTTTTTCATACACAACGCAGGGGTTCATCGGATGATATCCGCAGGTGCACTTCTTCATTATTTCTTTAGGCGTTGACCACTGAAAAAGATCAATTAGATTCGATTTAGGACCTAAAGTGAAACAATACATACAGCATGTGACATATTTATTTAATGTCTTAGGTTGTGTTCTGTTGAAATAATTAGTTGCTGCACATCTGTAGGAGTCATTCATGTTTGTTTTTTTTGTTTTTTTTTCCATGCGATCATCTCCACCAGGGAGCGTATTTACAAGGACCGCTATTTCATTTTGTGTAGTGAGTATGTCGGAAAGGAGGTGGAGCTGCTTAAAATCAAATTTGATTCTGTTCAGGAGTTGCTAATCGTGGGGGCAAACGGTTTTCTACTGTTTTTGGTTTTCACACTGATTTATTTGGTTCTAAATGAAAATTGCAATACTATGGACATTGTGAAGGAAATAAATGGCTTTATGATTAAGTCCAAATTAAGATCGGCATTGAACGCACGTAAAACCAAAGCCTACCAGGAACAACAGAACCAGTAGCCAGAACCAATATGGGACAACATAATTACCTTCACTCCCGACTCTCTCTTCACTTTTCCTACACTCATAACCAGCGCCACTGCGTCAGAATCATCTCGGGATATCCGCTTCTCAGCAAAGGCAAATAGTTTTTTTTCATTTTCGTTGTAGTAAATAGCAGGAATCCTGAACACTTCTCCGTCCTTTGACTTAAAAATGATTTGTTTTTCGATTCTTTGTTCACCACTTTTTGAACTGGTTGTACCCATGGATGCTAATGGAGAGAAAAAATGATTAAAGAATTAGAAAGCGTTGAAGAACCAACGGTCTGCTTGCTGCTTGTTTTGGGAAACGATTTTTGTTATGGACGCTTACTTCCCGTTTGTTTCTTGTTGCCATGACAACCCAGACGTTATCAAGTCGCTGTTTCCTGTGGTC
>NW_006800375.1:62865-69420 GCF_000485575.1 Poecilia formosa
CAAAGACATTCACTTAAATTTTCACTTTATGGTACATGTTCACATTTTTATTGACTGTATATCAAATACATTTTAAATTTAACTGAAGATATGACATACAATATATAATATTCAATATAATACGAAGACTTAAATCTCACTACGTTGCCTGTAGGAATTTTTAATGTCCAGCAGGTGTCAGTATTGAGTGACACAGTATCAACACAGAATCGACACAGTTTTGCTATGTGTCGAAATGAAACATGACGCCTCATCTACCCATCACTACCGACCACCATGGCGTTGTAAGACGCCAGCCAGCCAGGCACGCCTGACGGCCACACCCGAACCCAAAAAAAAAAACCTTTTAGTTTAGTCTGCCACACAGACTAAACTAAAAGCAAAAGCTGGCTCCACAGGGGTGGATCATGTTCAAATTCTAACTTCAGGACCCATCCTGCATTTCCTCTTTTTTTTGTCTCTCATTTGTTTCTTGTGTAATAACTGTGGGTAGGGTTATTACACAAATTCTTTAGAAAAAAGAAAGAAATATAGCTGAAAGCAATCATTGCGTGCTTTG
This sequence comes from Poecilia formosa, assembly GCF_000485575.1. Classification (NCBI taxonomy): domain Eukaryota; kingdom Metazoa; phylum Chordata; class Actinopteri; order Cyprinodontiformes; family Poeciliidae; genus Poecilia; species Poecilia formosa. The sequence continues at coordinate 63,425 of NW_006800375.1, forward strand.
CAGAGAGGTAACTAAATTGTTGCATTTATATACAATGCATTTATATATATGTGGAGCTAATGAAAGAAAAAATCTGTGTGGATTTTTAGTCATCTACAATCTGTATAAACTTGTAAACTCCCTGCATGTTGCCAAGATCAACAGCGGATAAGGAGGAGAACAGATGAAGATAACTGAACGACGTCTTCTCAGAGATTGTTAGAAAATATTTGAGAAAGTTACAGCAAGTAACAAAGTTTAATACTATAGAACACAGGTGTCAAACTCCAGTCCTCACGGGCCGCTGTCCTGCAACTTTTAGATGTGCCTCTGCTGCACCACACTTGAATAGAATAATTAGGTCATTAGCAGGACTCTGGAGAACTGATCTATACAAGGAGGAGGTAATTAAGCCATTTCATTCCAGTGTTTTGTACCTGTGGCACATCTAAAAACTGCAGGACAGCAGCCCTGGAGGACTGGAGTTTGACACCCCTGCTATAGAAAGATGACTTTGTGTAGTTCACGTTTAGTTCTTCAGCTGTGACACTTCCTCATTTAAGAAAAACTTTATACAAAGTATTGTCAGTATTATCTTACAGGTAAACAGGACAGTTAAAAAAAGATGTTCCTTCATATGTATGATGAGATTATTTCATCAGAGAAGGTGTAGTAAAACATCCTTCATCTAAATCATTTTCCTAATCCTCTGACAAATCCAAGCTACCTTGAAGAGAAGAATAACATAGGAAGTTTCCTCCCACCTCAGACTCTGCTGTCAATGATTATAAAGGAGGCAATCACTGGACAAGAGGAGCCAGACTCACTTTCTTTGTAATACGTTGCACTCGAGACTTTAAGCTATGGGCTGCAGCAATTCAACTCCAATAGAAACCCAGAAAGAGAAAACAACCGTTTTTCTCTCCAAGGAAAAAATCTTCAGGATCCCTGCTCTCATATTTGTTGGGAATGAAACTCTGTTGGCCTTTGCAGAGAAACGAAAATCTAAAGACGATTCCAGCAGCGAGTCTCTTGTCATGAAGACAGGAAAACTGACCAAAGCTGGCAACTCTGTGGAAGTTGAGGTAAATATTAGCATTTATTCTTCAATTTTTTTAGTGATCCATGTTTTTTTGCATCACTGTTGCAAAAACAAACAAAAAAAAATACATAAGTTCAATCAAATTGTTAAGTGTTGACATTTACTTTAATTGTTCCTGTTTAAGTGGTCAGATTCTAAAGAAGTCGTGAAGAAGGAAGATCTCGGTGGACACCGCCCTATGAACCCGTGCCCGATCTACGCAAAGGAAAGAAACACAATTTACCTGTTTTTCATCGGGGTTAAAGGAACCACTTCAGAAAGACATCAGATATTTTGGGGCATCAACGAGACCCGTCTGTACTACATCACCACCAAGGATGGCGGCGAATCCTGGAGCCACCCCATTGATCTGACTGAGACACTTCCTGAAATAAAGAATTGGGCAACATTTGCTGTCGGACCGGGTCATGGTATTCAGACCAAGACTGGCAAACTGATCGTTCCTGCTTATGCTTACCCTTCTTGTTCTAGCAGTTGTACAAGCTGCCGTAGTTGCCTGGCTAATTTGTTTTGTTGCTGTGATTCCTTGTGTTGTACAAAGTGCTGTCCTCCTCCCCATGCGCTCATTATTTATAGTGACAATGAGGAGAAATTCAAATGTGGAAACATGCTAGAAAAAACATCACTAGAATGTGAAATAGCTAAGACGAATGACCAAGGCGAGATGTTGTACTGCAACGCTCGAAGTCAGGGAAACATTCGGGTGGAAGCGTTCCTGGATGATAGTGGGAAGGTTATCAGAGAAGTTAAGTCTAAGCTTGTGGAAACAAAGTCAGGCTGTCAGGGCAGTGTGGTCTCCTTCCCAGCTCAACCTGAGGAAGATGGCTCAAATCAGGGAACTCTGTGGCTGCTTTACTCCCATCCGACATGTAGATGCGAAAGAGAGGACTTAGGGGTGTATCTAAACAAATCCCCAACAGATCCAAGTGCATGGAGCCAACCCCGGGTCATTAACCAGGGACCCAGTGGTTATTCTGACCTGGCTTACATACAGAATGGCTGGTTTGCATGTCTGATGGAGCGTGGGGAGAAAACTTATATTGAAGAGATAGCATGTTTACTATTCAGCTGTGATGACCTCTAGAAAGGGATCACAGGGTAAATGTGACTTCAAAAAAATGTGTATGAAGGGATGTTGAACCAAACAGATAGCCTGCTCATTTTTAACCTATGAAGAAGTCCAGCAGACCATTCCAAAGTAAAGATCCATTCTGTTAACGTGACACATCATCCTCTTCAAATTCCTTCTCATTCAGTTCATGTAAAACTGCAGCACTGATGTGTTTTTGAGCATAAAACAAACACAGTTATTCACTTTTGCATTCTCGCTTTAAATTCGAATTATTACTGATATGAATGATGCGATGATTTGCAGTATTTAGTGTGTAAAATTGATTCATAGTGCATTTGAGTTACATTGCATTTCAGTGTATAGACCTCTGACTTGTTAATAAAACCCTTGTATAAGTTTTTTCTTGTGTTTTTATTGATCAAAAAGTCAGTCTGTACCTGTCTGCATCTCTGTCGTCCGGATTTAAAGCAACCTTCATTTCACTCTTATGAGCTTCTCATACACATTCTCATGTAAAACAGCAAAGAAATATTTCAATCTCCAGGTTTCATGAGCGTGTCAGGAATGTTTCTGCTAGCAGATACATAAAATGTGAAAACTGCTCGACTCCCTGATGGTTCGGCTTTTGGTCTTATGAAATTCCATGGCATGAAAAACTAAAGTCACATTGCTTGTTACTGATCTGTTCTTCTGTTTCCTTCATATCAGTGCACACCATGAACTTTTAAACGAGGTAGCCAGAGGGCTACTGGGTGGCAACTGGAAAAGCGTGTGCACACCATGGACAGAGGTTGACCTTGATTTCAGTTCCCGGTTTCTTCCCCCTCTATACTGTCTTAAGTGCTGGACAAGAAAGGCTGACAGAGTCTCAAGGACTAAGGCCTCCATATATTGGTTGTGCTTAATCCCTGCGCCACCACAGCACACTCCACAAATAATTCTTATTGTGCCAAGAAGACAAATNCAGAGGTTGACCTTGATTTCAGTTCCCGGTTTCTTCCCCCTCTATACTGTCTTAAGTGCTGGACAAGAAAGGCTGACAGTCTCAACAAAACTTTTTAAAAAACAAGCTGACCAGACTAATGCTGACTATCAGTCAACATGTAGTTCACCTTCTTCAAAATAAAATGCCTGACAGTTTCTCAACTTGTTTTTAAAATATGTTTAACTGGAGAAATTTGACTCCTTATGGTGACTTAACTTCTGCATCTATTTGTGAGACAGAAGGTACAAATGAGTGACGTGACTTTGCATGTATTAGAAATATTTAGTATTTTATCTTATGTTTGCTGTGCTCTTGTATTTACTGTGTTTGGTGTGTGAAGTTGTTTTAGTTGTGCTGTATATCACTATTGTTCTGCGAGTTCATCAGTTTCTGTATCGCAACTGCAGAAGGAAACAAAAAGGAACTGAACTCTGCACTTTGCACTCTTCACTACTCAGTATGTAGTAGGTGCAACAAGCCTGTGACTCAAGATAACACAGCAGAAGAAACAGTAGTGCTATGTAATTAACTCAAATTAACAGAATAAGCTGTGTAATAAGGACTTCCCTAAGGAAATAAAAAGATAGGGTGCGGCAGAACGTGCTTCAAAGCAGTAGGAGATTGTAAGAAGCACATCTCTGTCCGTTGTCCTTGCAAGTATATTTAAAACTCTCTTGTCTTTCTCCTTTCTGTGTGGTGTTTGAATATTTTAAGTTGTTTAAACCTGACAGCATGGCAACCACAATATTGGCCTGCAGACAGACTGATGATGGTTCACTTGATCTAGTTAGCCTTACAACCTTGCATTCACTATTTTGTACCTTGGTGTTTTTATTTGTTATTCATTTTTTTACAATTCTATACTTGTTAAAGGGTAAATTATGTTGCCAAAGAGACTGGGACAGTTGAAGGAAAAGTTGAACGACTCTTCTCCAATTGACCCTCTTTCTGTTGAAGTGAGAATCTGATTTTCTCCAGTTTTAAGCAGGCCATGATGTCAGCCGATGGATGTAAATGCACCGAACATTAATATTTTTATTTATTTATGAAGAAATGGAACTCCTGTGCATTGTATACAAAGAGGGCGATGAGCTAAACATGTTGCATAATTGTCATGGAAGACTGTCTTTTCACATATTTTCAGCCTAAACAGAAACACAGCTAGTTCTGGGAATCTGTAGGCTTACGGTGTGTCAACATGGTCACCTCTGCAGATGAAGGCATTTCTGTAACATTTCCTGTCGCTGTTCATTCTCTCACAATATATCTAACAAGATTTGAAAACATGTTACGCTGTTTTCAAACCACTGATGAGGTTCTGATAATTGTTATTAGTAGAGGTGTGCCGATCGATCGGTCACCGATCATAATCGGGCCGATTTTCGTGAAAAAGTGCATGATCGGTGATCGGCGATCATTGGCTCTTGTTGCCGATACCGATCACCTGCTTCTCATTTCGNAGTGAAACTCAGACTCTACATTCAGCATATAACTTTAACTCAGAAATGATTAAACAAATGTCGTCTGCTGCTTTTTCTCCACAATATTAAACCACAGGTATTTCCTTATTGTTGTCGACTTGCAGCCTGATAGCCTGATAGTTTTATATGTGACAACGTAAGTACTTGTTGGTATTTATTAACAGGTGCTTTCCCTGATCAGCAGTTTCCTTGTTAAAGCCTGAAGTTTGCAGTCCATTTCTTGTTTTAGGCTCTGTGTCAATGTTTTCTGTCAAAATGTCTCCATCCACAGAGTGGTCAGAAAAAATCATAACAGGTTTCAGGTTTCTTCAAAAATAACATCTCTGTGTTCAGTTACTTAGTTTGTAATGTTTAACTTTCATAATGTAAAATTTACCTTCTACCTACCGATCCAGCAGGAAAACAGACTTTGCTTAAATGTGTTTCCTTTAGTGAAAACACATGCAGATTACTTACTTACTGAGCTGTACATTAGGAACATTACTTATTGCACAAAGCTCCACGTTTATGAAAAAGTCTATGTTGGTGCTGGAGGGATCAGTAAAAATTGAAATTCTAATGGGTCAGGTAACCTGGCTACGTAAGCTTTTCAGATGGAACTATTATTTATGCAGAAACAATGTGTCTTTCTTTTATGGACCACCACTTTATTACAGTGTGGCATTCCCACACTGTAATAAAGCAGAAAACTGTCATGATTTGGTTTAGGTGAGGTGAGAGAAGATGCAGGCAGACCCAAGATGAAGGTGTTGATGATGATTTAATGAAGAAATAATCCAAACGAACAGGTTTCACATAGAGCAACAGGGAAGATAGGGATGTACACACGACGGCACTGGGAAACAGACTGGAAACACGACGTAACACGACAAGGATCCGACAAGAGACAAAGACAACAGGTGAACTTAAATACACAGGGAGGGTAATCAAGGAATGAGACACACCTGGGAAGCAATCAACGGGGAGGACAGGACAGAGACTCACAGGGAAACAGGACTTAACACAGAAAATCTCAAAATAACTACACAGAAAAACACAGATCACAACAAAAACAAACTATGATTTTGCAGACAAGCAATAAAAACATCTACAGTTGATTCCGACGGAGTCGTACTGGTCATAAAAAAATAAAATGTGAGTGGGGGTAGACCAGGTGAGACAGTTTGGGAGGTAATTATCAAAAGCAACTATTTTAGTTGCATACTGTTTATTCTAATGTTAACACTAAAATTAATTCACTTACTATATCCTAACCACGATAGCAGGAAATAGTTCAATGGACGAATATTTTGAGACAAGAATTACAAGTTCAAATTATGTGAATGCTGCTGTAAACTTTTACTTGGCTAAAAATAAAATTCAGCTTTTGTGTGTAAT
>NW_006800375.1:70185-73746 GCF_000485575.1 Poecilia formosa
TGGTGTTGAATTAACACTATTTTTAACATACAACACTTACACTGGAAATCTGACACTTCCGAATTTGCTGTGTATACTAAACTTAACTTTATAGTTTTAGAACAAGGAGAAGACATTTGTTGTGAATTGTTGTTAGATTTATAAATAAAATGGGATTGAGCCTCCAAATAGGATTATTACTTTTTAAAATAACTATCAGAAAAACATATTACTGATGATTGGCCTTTGATTTGAAATCTGTTGACTTTTATTTTGAGGACAGTGTTTTGTGCACCTCCCCAAAGACCCGTTGGTCAAGAAAATTGATGGGGGTTTCAGAAAAATGGTAGCTACCTGCACCACAGTGCCCTTCAACTGTCAGAAAATTTTGAAAACCATACTATAGTTTTTCTTCCAATTCATAATTATGCTGTCCTCTGTGTTGGTCCGTTACTTAAAATCCCAAGGAAATACACTGAGACTTGATGTGAATTGACAGAATTGGTAAACTTCAAATGTTGTGACAGTTGTCTCTGGCATTGTGCGGATCACTGGATTATTTTTTTTTATTTGTAGTTATTTGGGCAGGAAGAACACAAACAACACACACAAAATAAATCCACACAACAAAAACGTAAATATAATAATTCATTAACACACATGAACTCATCACATAAGTATACTCCTGTTAATGTACTTTGCCAGCTTCTCAATATACACAGAAAATTAGGAATAACTTAAATCAATTATATAGTGAGTTGCACCTTGTTCAAGTCACACATCATAATCAAAATCCTGCCAGATGCCTAAATAGTGAAAAGCAGATGACCACTAAAGGTATTGTGACGATCTGGGTTGTCATGAATTCTTGAATTAGCCCACATGCGCAAAAATACAACGTCTCCGACATTTAACAGCAGCGTGACGCCATTTGACGTCTTCTGTCCACCTTCAGGCTGAGTTGTCCATGCCGTGAAGATCTGCTCTCTGTTCTTGACCAACACAGCAGATGTAGGATTTGAAGAACCATGTCCATATATGTAGAACTCAAAGTGATACGCTCCTCTCACTGGTGCAGTGAACAGCCCTGTGAAGCATTAACGCCAGATACGTAAGCCTTTTCTTACTTTTCCTATCAGAACAAATTAACCACATTTATGTTCCGATTGTGAGCACATGTAAATACAAAATATAAACCGTAAATTGAAGCACCTGTATGTGGGTTGTAGGCATTTCCAACATTAGTAACAACATGTCTGAAGACCAGAGTTGTGTGTGTGTTGAATGGTCCAAAGTTTCCTGGAGTCAACGCCAAGAAAGAGGCAGAGAAAGCCAGACGTTTTGCTGAGAGACAGAAATGGAACATCATTAAATTACAGCAGGGAAAATAAGTAATAAACACCTTAACTGTCAGAATAAATATTGTTTTAACAGGCCTACTAACACGATAAATCCAATTAACATGTACAAAAAATATTAGAATTTATTTAATTTTGTTTATCTTGGGCATCTTGATATGTCTTCAAATACTTTTAGCCAAAAGGGATAGAAAGGCAGACAGTAGCATTCTATCTAGCCTACTGCAGTTTGCACATATTAATAAGTGTAAAAGAAAAAAAATGTAAAAAAGAATAAAGAAACATTTCAAACATTGTTTCATCCTGTGTGGTGCGTGGTTGCCATTTTGAGTCATCCTAATAATTAATGCAAAAAGAGCTTATTTAACTTCAGAAGCTAAGAACTATAATAGTAAGTTTTTAGTAGCTATGTAAGGATAATGGTGTCAGGATCCCAGACAGTTATGTTGTTTTGAAGTTTGATTTGATATTAGTTTCATAGATTTGTCTTATTCCTGTTTTCCTTTAGTTCAATTCTTCTCAGTATTATATTTGTCATATTTATTGTTTATATATCAGTCATATTTGTTGCTTATAGTTTTTCTTTGCTAGCCTAGTTTTATTGTTCTTCGGTCTAGTTATTCTTTAGTGTTAGATTTATTTTCTGCTCACCTGTGTGTACTCTCCCTCACACCCTGTGCCAGCTTCTCTCTCCCTCCACTCACACCTGCAGCCAGTTAGCTAATCAGCCCAGGTCTTTTGTCCAGCATCCATCCTCTCCAATGTTTCAGCCTTTCATTTTCAGTCACTCCTCGCCGGATCCTTTCATCTACTCCCTTCACTTCCCCATTCTACCCCCTGTTCTCCTTGGGTCTCCTTGCCTGGATGTTCTTTGGATTTATAATTTTGTCTTTTGCTCTGGCTCTTATGGTTTTCTGTAAGTTTTTGTATTTCACCTTTTTTCATTAAATCATCAAAACACTGTTCTGAGAATGATGTTCTTTATATTTCAAATGTATGTGTGGTTAAGTTTGAGTGTGTGCACATAGGCCTTGTTTGTTGGTGTGTGCGTGTGGAGGTGTGCGTGTGTGTGTGTGTGTGTGTGTGTGTGTGTGTGTGTATGTTGTAAAGTTTTTTTTGTTTTTTTTTCACAAACACTACGTTGTGTGAAGACCTACTACTCCATATGGGGCTAAAAGAGTGGGCCCCATAAGAAGAAGTGATGTTTTTTGGGTTAAGTGTTAGGTTTTGCAATAAGGTGTGAATTGAGTTTGGGTTAGGTTTGGGACTAGGTAGGTAAAGCCACTGGAAATGATAAGGCATGTGGTAGAAATGAATGAAAAATTAATGGAAATCGATGCAAAGTCCTGGAGAAGATCAAAACTCGAGATAAAAGCAGTGTAATGTGTTGCCATGACAGGTTTTCTTCAGTGTTCACAAACCTTCTCCCTCTCTCTTCAGAGCCTCCACTTGATTTTCAGCATTGTCCACCTTGGCCTGAACAGTAGCCAGTTCTGCTGCCTGAGCTGAAATTAAAGGAAAACCAAATATCTGGCATGAAATAAGAGTAATACTGTAATTGGTTTGTTTCCTTACTGATGTCTTCCCGTGTCTAAAATTTATTATATGAACATAATAAGTTATAGCAAATGACAGGGAGACATCAGAGGGAGTGACAAGAAAGTAAGTGATGTCATGACAAGTTTTCTTCAAACATTACAAACCTTCCACTCTGTTTTCAGTGGAGCTTGCCTTGACTTTAACAGTAGCCAGTTCTGTTGCCTGCACTGAAATGAAAGGAAAAGCAAAGACTTGGCATTAAATAAAACATTATCTGTAGAGTATTTGCTCTAAATTATTGATTTGTTTCCTTACTGAGTCTTGCCATGTCTTACATTTATTGTATGAATGTATGAGCTCGGGGGATGCACACCCAGAAAGGGTCTATGAACTTATTTTTCTTAGGCTATTACTAATTTGAGAAACTGAGAAACACTGCTGTAAATACATCTTGTATTAACTAGCACCATGTACTTATCCGTGATGTTTTATTTGGTATTGTTTTATACACATGTCTTTTGTTGCTGTGGTTTCTTGGTTTTGTTTCTGCAGGTCTAGAGGCAAACTTCTAAGGTGTTGACTCGTGTTTACCTCTACCCTTATTTCTGTCCTCTACTTTTATCTCCTTTTCCTTTGAAACTCTTTCTCTTTTATATATATATATATATATATATATATATATATA